>NW_021822200.1:0-300000 GCF_901001165.1 Salmo trutta | reverse complement strand
GGTCACCGTCAGTAATGGCTGATCTATGGCTGTGACCCCACTATCTGAGGGTGTCTCAGGGGGAGCGGCCCAACAGAAGGTCTGAGGGTTACTGTTGAAAATAATGAAAGAGGAACCATCCTGACTGGAGGGTTATTACAGTACTCTGGCCACTTTCAGCAGCCTCTGTGGTAACTGAGTGTTGTACTGAATCCAATTCCAGGAAAGGAGGAGCAGTCAAAAGTAGACACTCCTTATCTGATATCACTGTAAACGTTGATATTCTATGATTGTTTAAAGGGTGTTGGAATGTGTATGAGGAGTCATCTGGTGAAAGGGTTGCCGGTTAAAATCCCAGGTCAGATGAGACAAACTTCTCCAGGGGCACTGTAGTGTACTGCAGTGTGTGTGTGTGTAAAATTGTGTGCATGTGTGTAGTTTCCATAGAAACCCCTAGCGTAAAAAGGTGTGTTTTAACCCGAACATCAGATCCAAAACATGTTCATTATATCTTGGGAAGTACCTGTCTTATATCCTAGTTGGCAGGTGTGGTCTTATGTTACTGTGGTGACATTGATAAATGTAAAGCTGTCTCACTCAACCAGAGGATGATTCCAGCTGCATCTCACTTATCTAATGTACATAAAAACAGAGTGAAATGATACATATTTCTTAGCAATTGATGTAGTCTACAGTACAGAATATGAACTATATAAGGCCTGTTACAAAGAACAAATGGTAAAAAATCTAAAGTACGGAGAGAATTCCACACAGGTGATGCAAGGATCTTACACAAATATAAAGCGTCACATATTTAGGTAATCAGACGGGACACTTTTCTGAAATTTTTACTTCAAATGTTGCATCACTATCTGTTCATACCGCTGTGACTAAGTCCGTTTTCAAATGCAGCACAGCAACACCTGGTGGAACTGTAGTTTCTGTTTCTTTACATGCATGTTGCTGTGGAGGCGACAGATACTCACGTCCCTGCTCTCCTGTTGAGCAAGACAAAAACTAGAGGGGGAACCATTGTAATACTATACAGTACCAGTCAAAAGTTTAGACACGCCTAGTCATTGAAGGGTTTTTCCAAGAGTGTGCAAAGCTGTCATCAAGGCAAAGGGTGGCTACTTTGAAGAATCTCAACCTAAGTGTATGTAAACTTCTGACTTCAACTGTAGATCCTAAGGCTAATTTACAGGACAAAGCATGAACAAAGAGACGCTTACTAGGCCAGAGGCCTAGAAACCTACGAAATACAGAATAAGAGAACTAAGGCTTTAAATTCCATTTATAACATATGAAGGTGTAACCTTTCAAACCAAAACCATCCACCATTGTGCAATCAAACGATACCACGTTTACAGTAACCTAAACACTCCCAGGCTCAATCTCCACAGGATGTCACAGTATTTAAAGGTTTGTGTGGGGGATGAGACCTATGTAAATAAGACAGAATTCCAGAGGACAATAGAACCTCTGAGGTTCAGATAGAAGTTACCACAGAGATAATACATCCATATAGATAGTATCAGAGTTATCCTCCGTGAACACGTTTCAGATAGATACCAAACATGGATACTGTAGTATTATTCTGTCACATTCAAAAGTCAGTTCTCTGGATACTGTAACAGAGATATATTTTGGCCCCTCAGAGGGGGAAGGGCTGACTAGTCCTTGGTCATTGTCATTTTGTACCTGGACCATCTTCCATGCAGCTCCAGGTGACAGAGAACACATAAATTAGGGCAGAGCCTATAGAGGTCCTGCAAGACTCCAGGGCAAGGAAGCGTGCAGGAAAGATCATCGCCGACCCCTTCCACCCTTGTCACCCCCTCTTCCAAAGACTCCCCTCTAGCAAATGGTTCAGGTCAATCACGACCAAAACCTCTCGCCACCTGAAGTTTCTTCCCCCGCACCGTGGCCCTCACAAACCAACCACCTGGTCCGAGATGATCCTCTCATCCATGCACTCTGCGCTATTCATCCACAGACTATGCCCCCTGCACTATCATCCCAGAACTGCACATTGCTCTTTGCATCTCTTAGATGCATAATTTATAATGTAGTTTAGTGTTCATAGTATATACATACTGTATGTGGATCTGTGCAAATTCTGCATTTATATATTTTTTTGTCTGTATATTCTTTCCGTCTGTCTGTATATTCGGTTTGTGGCACAGTCAAATTCCTGTACATGCAAATGTATTTGTCAATTTTAAAGCTGATTCTGACATGTTAACCTGAGTTTAGCTGGTTTATCATATCTCAGTTTACATTATATTATTTGGGACTGGTTATGTACTAGATGAATGGTAGCAGGTTCCAGATTCTTCCCTTTGTGTCTTCATATAATTCAAAATCCCCATGTGCTGTGTATGTGTCCTTGGGCTTAATACCCCAAATATTGGCTCCGGCAGTCTGCTTTTCATTTTACAAATGTTGCTAGCTAACAAGTAATACACTAGCTAACTTTAGCAAGTAGAATATAACATGTAATAAGCTAGCTAACTTTAGCAAGTAGAATAAAACATGTAATAAGCTAGCTAACTTTAGCAAGTAGAATATAACATGTAATAAGCTAGCTAACTTTAGCAAGTAGAATATAACATGTAATAAGCTAGCTAACTTTAGCAAGTAGAATAAAACATGTAATAAGCTAGCTAACTTTAGCAAGTAGAATATAACATGTAATAAGCTAGCTAACTTTAGCAAGTAGAATAAAACATGTAATAAGCTAGCTAACTTTAGCAAGTAGAATAAAACATGTAATAAGCTAGCTAACTTTAGCAAGTAGAATTTAACATTACATTTACATTTTAGTCATTTAGCAGACGCTCTTATCCAGAGCAACTTACAGTAGTGAATGAATACATTTCTTTTTTCCATACTGGCCCCCGTGGGAATCGAACCCACAACCCTGGCATTGCAAACACCATGCTCTACCAACTGAGCCACACGGGACCATGTAATAAGCTAGCTAACTTTAGCAAGTAGATTCCATTCTACTCAAGGTATAGTATACCTATTAGAATGTATTTCCCAATGCATTTGGTTATCATCAAGCTGCATGGTTTCCCAACTCGTTCAGTGTTTACTATAGTGATGGGTCATTTGCGAACGAGTCGGCTCTAAGAGCTGGCTCTTGTAGGTGAATGTTGGGAGCCGGCTCGCATATCAGAAGAGCCGAATCTATTTATTAAATATCAAAAAATTAAGTAATGAATAATCAAAAGATTTGAAATGAATAGAATTAACTAATTCAAAGAACGAAAAAAGAAATAAAATAATATATGCCTAAATGCTCAAGCGCACACATTCGTTCTGACTGTCTGCTCAGACTAACAGCCTCACCTGTTGTTCCTGTCAATCAGACACGCAGTGTCAACCAATGAACCAAAGATGCGTGAGGGAGGGCCAAGCCAACTCACTCAGTCACACACCTAACAGCCGAGGAGAGAGAGGAAGGTGTTAAAGGAATTTATATCTTTGATGATAATAATCAATAATCAATTCGCCTTGACTAATGCCCAAGGTTTGTAAGACAATGGGTTAAAATAATTAGGCAATGACTCAGCTTTCTGCAAAAGGTATCTGTAGCTTTATTCATGAGAACGTTCTGAGGTCAGGATAACAAAACAGTCATTATATAGTTCTTGCTTTCTTACGCACATGCATTTACACACAAACTGTTGGTGACCTGCATCCCCCATAGACTTCTCACACTGTTTATCACTATCCCGAGCTCAGCCTGTTCTTTTCCCTCAAGGTTAGAAATGCTTTGAAGCTTTCACTCCCTGGACCATCTGTCTCCTGGTGTCCCTCCTAATTGCATACACACATTTCTTTCCCTATCCCGTGGTTCCTGGACTTTCCAGAACTAATCAAACTAATCGATCCCTACATTGATCATTACATTGATTATTCATTAACCATGCTGTATGACTAATAATTAATCATGGTCTATTGATTCATTTACCTTTAATAGATAATTCTCTTATCAGAAGGACAGCTGTGAAAACAACAGCTGGAAAATGAGTCGGAAGCACAGTAGCATTTGGATGCATTTTAATAATGTAGACAATGTTAGAGCACAGTGTAGAATTTGACAAAACGCACAACCTACACCGGCATATGCAAACTGTGCACCCGACTGTGAAGCTAGCTGTAGCGGAGCTTCGAGAAACTAGCAGGCCTGCTAGTGATAGTGGTGGAGCCAGCACCTCCACACGTGGAGATGTATCCAATCAGTCAGGTAGGCATACTCCGCGACCCACAGCAACGCAGTCTTCTATGGACCAGTTTATGCCAAAGTCTATGTCTGTAGCAAAACAAGGCCGAATTGCTATTGCATTGGCTAAAGTGATTGCCATCGATTTCCAGCCATTTTCGATTGTGGAGGACAGAGGTTTTAGAAATTATAGCAATAGCCTAAATCCAATGTACACAATTCCAAGCAGGAAAACCCTTTCAAAATCACTGATTCCACAACTGTACGAGAGCACACAGGCTTCAGTGCGGGAAACCTACTGCAGAGTCCTGGAACCCTTTGAGCAGGTCACTGTGGAAATCAGTGGAGAGAGGTACAGTAAGCAGTTATTAATACATAATTATTTAATCCAGTATTATATATGTATATGAGCAGTAGATGAGAATGTAGTATCAGTAGACAAAACATGAACCTGAACTAATAAGTTACTGTTCTCTCTTTTCAGCTATGTGACAGCCTCAAAAATGATACTCCTGTGTAAGGATCTGCAGCGAATCACAGCCAGATGCCAGAGAGAAGCAAATGTAACCACAGGACATGTGACAGAGTTGATGCACACCCTATGTTCATCAATGGCCAGAAAGTTCCACAGAATGGAATATAATCACGCGCTATCAGAAACCGCTGCACTTGACCCCAGGTTTAAGAAATTAGCCTTCAGTGATGCCAGAGCAATTGACGAGGCTCTTCAAAGAATAACCTCAGCAGCAGGGAGGGACAGCCCCAGCAGTCAGCTGGCTCAGGCACCAGGGCAACAGGAAGAAGAGGGATCAGATGGAGCAGAAGCACCAGCAGTAGTGCCACAAACGTCTGCTGTTTGGATGCTGTTTGACGAGAGAGTAACTGGGGATGCAGTATGAAGGAATCCCTCAGCAGATGCAATAATGGAGGTCCAATCCTATTTGGAGGAGCCCCTCCAAAGATCTGCAGATCCTCTGAGCTGGTGGAAGAACAAGGCCTCTGTCTACCCACGGTTTACTAAAGTCATGACAGGGAGACTTTGCATAGTGGCCACATCCGTTCCCTCTGAGAGGGTCTTCTCGAAAACGGGACAAATAATTACTGAGAGAAGAAACCGCATTAGCCCCTCAAGTGAGGCAGCTTGCATTTCTGAAATCAAATTTCTCAAACGCAAAATATGGTCAGCATTGCTGTGTGCTGCTGGCTATAACATGGCAATAAAGAAGAGAGAGAAAAGAGGGACCAGTTTCATGTTTTAAGTGGGATGCTGCAGTTTTGCACATTGTTATTTATTTATCTTTGATATGGTGCAATATTCTGTTATTATGTTGTTCAGATTGTATTCGTTTTGAATGGTCACATTTATATGCACTTTGTTTATATACATTAAAAAGTTATACTTTAAATGCAAATGTTTAATAGCATTCTCTTCATAACAAACCAATGCATTTTTAAATACATTGTGGTTAAGGTAGAGTATGATTTCATTTAATAATTTAATTATAATTGTTTTAACACCAATCATAGTCAAACTATTGCAAACTGTTTGACTTGAAAGAAATAGCCGTTTGGGAGCCAAAAGAGCCGGATCTTTTTGGTGAGCTGAGCCGAACGAGCCGGCTCACTGAAAAGTTCCGGAATGCCCATCACTAGTTTACTGCTCAAACCGACATCACTAGTTTACTAGCTAAACAGAAGGATCTTAATAGCCAATCACAACACTGGACTGGTCAATGGCAGGAATTTGTTAGTTCGTCCATCACTCCAGTGAAAGTGACATGCCTTTAAGCCCGGCTCACGTCAGCCTGAAATCCAAACCAAAACCCAAGGGTGCTAAAACATTAGAGAGAGCAATTTGAGAAATTGAGAGGGAAAACTTGACAATGACAAGCGACTATTGCTGGTGGACAATTTAATGTATTCAAATAGAAGTTTTTACACGTTTAAATCACGTTTCTTCTCTTACAGTTCTATATGTACTGTTTAAGACATTTTTCGTTTTGATCTGTGACAATGACGTTCTGTTCTCTCAAAGTTACACTTGCAAGCTCTCAAGTTTAATTTGGACTCTCGACTGGCCTGTGCACTCTCTTGGGATCCGTCCTCTGCTCGCTCGACCACATTTGTTCTCTCTGGACTGTTTGCTCTTACAAATGTAACAGTTGTTAAAGTACTGTGTGAACTTCACCAGGTTCATATATTAATATGGCATGTTGATTTGTTATTATGCATGCCTGCATCCTGGGAGTAGGGGAGTGTGTACTTACGTTTTGTCCTGCGTGCTCAAATCATTTTGATGCACTATGAGAGGTAGGCACGCTTTTTCTGTCGTCTTCAGAAAAGTTAGATTATTTTAAGCACAAAGTCATACACACAGTGTTTTGTTCATGAATAATGTTGTATATTTAGAGGTTACTCATAAGTGGATGGTGTTAAGATGCACTTGTAATTTTTAGGATGATGTCAACATTCTGAATTCAACATGTGGTTAATAGCTAGCTAAGGTATTAGCAGGCTATTGTATGTGTGAACGATGGCTAGCTCCTAGAATGATCCCAGTCCCTTGTATTGTGCGTCTGTTGTAGAAAGAGGCGACGATTTGCAGAACATATGTGCTCTACAAATGTTTTATTTCCTTTTGGATGCAGATGCAGGATGTAGAGAGTGAATTCTGCTTAATTAAAACTACCTGATCTCCAAAGTCCACGTCTATAGTCTCAATCAACTGAACACAACGCAGAGTTACAGCGGTGCAGTACAGCACCAGTTACACAAAGGTGTTTCAGCTCGCTCGCTGGCGCCAGCGCTCGTTCAACGTTTTAATCGGATTTGACACCATAGTGACGCAGCTTTGAATGCCTTTCTGTGTGGTATGATTGCTAGTAATAAGCCTATTGCAGATCTGGAAAAACAATTCACCTACCGCAATTGTCACTATGTATGGTGGATAGAAGGCAGGATAGACCATTAGACTGGGAGACTATGCTGACCTTTGGAATAGTAAAAGTTAGCACATGGAAAAGAATAGCATCGATCATCATGTCACCACAATAAGACCCTCGATATTTATTAAAAGGCGCATCACCTTCATCGCTGTGCACTTCCACCACCCTATGAAGTTCATAATTTATTTCATCTGTAGTCTAATAAACGGCATGCTTTCTCATGATGTTGTGAATTATTTTACCCGATATGTAGGCTACTTTACTCACATAATCAGGTTGGATGGAAACCTGGTTAATGTCGAGCCATTTTGAGGATGCTGGAATTATATTTTGGATGAAAATGCGCAGGACTACAGGAGATTTTTGAAGTAGCCTAATCAGATTAAAGCATTGTGAATGGTTGCGTTTCTGCCACATATAAAAGTTAATACATTTTAAAGTAAATTATAAATACACTGCTCAAAAAAATAAAGGGAACACTTAAACAACACAATGTAACTCCAAGTCAATCACACTTCTGTGAAATCAAACTGTCCACTTAGGAAGCAACACTGATTGACAATAAATTTCACATGCTGTTGTGCAAATGGAATAGACAACAGGTGGAAATTATAGGCAATAAGCAAGACACCCCCAATAAAGGAGTGGTTCTGCAGGTGGAGACCACAGACCACTTCTCAGTTCCTATGCTTCCTGGCTGATGTTTTGGTCACTTTTGAATGCTGGCGGTGCTTTCACTCTAGTGGTAGCATGAGACGGAGTCTACAACCCACACAAATGGCTCAGGTAGTGCAGCTCATCCAGGATGGCACATCAAATGCGAGCTGTGGCAAGAAGGTTTGCTCTCTCTGTCAGCGTAGTGTCCAGAGCATGGAGGCACTACCAGGAGACAGGCCAGTACATCAGGAGACGTGGAGGAGGCCGTAGGAGGGCAACAACCCAGCAGCTGGACCGCTACCTCCGCCTTTGTGCATGGAGGAGCAGGAGGAGCACTGCCAGAGCCCTGCAAAATGACCTCCAGCAGGCCACAAATGTGCATGTGTCTGCTCAAACGGTCAGAAACAGACTCCATGAGGGTGGTATGAGGGCCCGACGTCCACAGGTGGGGGTTGTGCTTACGTGCAGGACGTTTGGCATTTGCCAGAGAACACCAAGATTGGCAAATTCGCCCTGTGCCCTTCACAGATGAAAGCAGGTTCACACTGAGTACATGTGACAGACGTGACAGAGTCTGGAGACGCCGTGGAGAACGTTCTGCTGCCTGCAACATCCTCCAGAATGACCGGTTTGGCGGTGGGTCAGTCATGGTGTGGGGTGGCATTTCTTTGGGGGGCCGCACAGCCCTCCATGTGCTTGCCAGAGGTAGCCTGACTGCCATTAGGTACCGAGATGAGATCCTCAGACCCCTTGTGAGACCATATGCTGGTGCGGTTGGCACTGGGTTCCTCCTAATGCAAGACAATGCTAGACCTCATGTGGCTGGAGTGTGTCAGCAGTTCCTGCAAGAGGAAGGCATTGATGCTATGGACTGGCCCGCCCGTTCCCCAGACCTGAATCCAATTGAGCACATTTGGGACATCATGTCTCGCTCCATCCACCAACGCCACGTTGCACCACAGACTGTCCAGGAGTTGGCGGATGCTTTAGTCCAGGTCTGGGAGGAGATCTCTTAGGAGACCATCCGCCACCACATCAGGAGCATGCCCAGGCGTTGTAGGGAGGTCATACAGGCACGTGGAGGCCACACACACTACTGAGCCTCATTTTGACTTGTTTTAAGGACATTACATCAAAGTTGGATTAGCCTGTAGTGTGGTTTTCCACTTTAAATTTGAGTGTGACTCCAAATCCAGACCTCCATGGGTTGATAAATTGGATTTCCATTGATTATTTTTGTGTGGTTTTGTTGTCAGCACATTCAACTATGTAAAGAAAAAAGTATTTAATAAGATTATTTATTTCATTCAGATCTAGGATGTGTTGTTTAAGTGTTCCCTTTATTTTTTTGAGCAGTATATTTAGGCTATATTGAAGCAATTGTTTCTATGTACGCAAAGAATAGCTGCTCTGATTGTAGAGGAGGCACACAAAGGCTTTATGGTAATTTCAACAGTAAAACACTGTAGAATGTACAGCAAAATGCCTTAAATGTGTTTTACAGAATTCATTATGCTGCATTGTGGGAAAGAATCTATGGGCGGGGAAAGATTCTGGCGCATGAACATATTTTAAGGCGTCTCTTGTAAGAGACTGTACTTTTGAACACTAGTGAGTGCATGGTATTGTTGCTTTTGACTCATGAACATATTTTGAGGTGTGTCTTGTAAAAGGATATATTTGTTGCACCCGTTAGTGAGAATTCTGTACGAATTTAACTAATATGTGGGAGTGGTTCCCAAACTGTTTATTTATATAGGGGACAGATCAGAGTGGCAACAAATCTCAAACCTTTAATGGTTGATCTGTTTCACCCTGACAGTTTAGAAGTCTTTGTTAAAGCAGAAAGTGAAAGGGATATAAACACCAAATATCTACACTGTAATATTTACTATTAGCAATTGTTGAGTTGATTTAAATACAAATAAAAACTAAAGTACTGTATTGCTGTTTTGCTCTATATTTAATGCAGTATATTGTAAATTATGGTTCATTTTGGGAAAATATTGTGGGAGGCGAAAGCTCTGTTTACAGGACCGGCGAAAGCTCTGTTTACAGGACCGTCACCATTTAAAATCAGGGTAGGTTGTTATAGCTCCTCCTTGTTTACAGTAACATCACCATTTAAAGTCAGGTGAATGTTCTTATAGCTCTGTTTACAGTAACATCACCATTTAAAGTCAGGGGAAGGTTCTTATAGCTCCTCCTTGTTTACAGTAACATCACCATTTAAGATCTGGGGTAGGTTGTTATAGCTCTGTTTACAGTAATATCACCATTTAAAATCAGGGCTAGGTTGTTATAGCTCTGTTTACAGTAATATCACCATTTAAAATCAGGGCTAGGTTGTTATAGCTCTGTTTACAGTAATATCACCATTTAAAATCAGGGCTAGGTTGTTAAAGCTCTGCGCCAGGCTCAAAACCTTTCACCGAATGCCAACACATTCTGGGCCATCTGATTTGTCCGGTAACGATGGGTTGAGTCAGAGCTAGAACACACGTGGGTAAAACAGCGGTTTGAAAATTCATCATTGGCTTTTACTCTGATTGGTTAGAGACAATCCAATCGCCGAAGACATTGTTTGTACAACGCCCGTCATGCCCCTCGTCACCTCCAACGACTTCAATAATAACCCTAACCCTGTTCAGACTAAAGTATGTAGTGAACGACAAAGCAGCGGAAAAATGTAATTTGAGTCGTCAGGCTAGGTTACCTCATCTATTAGGACAGCCTACTGTTTGAATGTACTTTATTATAACATACACCAAGTAGAATAGATGTATCTATTTATTTTATCTTCTAAATAACCTAGTAATTTATTTCAACCCATTTCAATATGATTGACTTTGTTGTACTTTGGATCAAGTTAAGTTTACAGTGTATTGTTATTATAAATCTATGGAACTACAGATAGTTTTGTTGTTCTTCCTGTTGTCAGTGTAATGTGTTAATGTATTTGAGCCCTAAGAATGTAATGGTGATAATGTTTGCTCTTTGATATATCCTCGTGTTTGAGTTGGCGATGTGTGTGTAATATTTCAGCTCCTTTCTGTTTTATGACCTGAGAAGAGTTCCTTTAACCACCTCAACTAAAACAGGTAAAACAATGTTTCTGACACTGGCTTACACTATGGAAGAAAAACTTGCACCAGCCGAGTTTACTTTCACTTTTATTGTATGGGAGGGGCTTCTGACAAAAAAGGTCCATATGTGATAGGTTCATTCAAACCCATGTGGGTTGGACACACGAAAGAGGGAAATTCAAAATCTCAAGTGACTTCATAAGAGAACTCACATTTCCACCATGTCTCCTGCACTCTACAACTACCTGTTTATTCTACTGATAATCCTACCTAAAGGTGAGATAATCAGTTTTATGCATGAAATACTGCATTTGTCAGCTTTTTATTGACAAAATATTGCTGATACTGTTGCTTTTTTTATGAGATGTGCTTTACAGTTCAAATCTGTTTATTTCAGAACACTAGATTCATAATTTAATGTATCTTTAACTATACAGATACATTAAAAGCTATACAGATAAATTATAGTAGTGAAATGCATGTATAGTGTAGTGAAAGTCACTCTGTAGTGAGTCACTGTATATACTGTGTAGTGTAGTGAGAGTCATTGTATGAACTGTATAGTGTAGTGAAAGTCACTGTATAAACTATGATTTAATCAGTGAACAAAGAGGATTGATCTATAGCCATAGTTCCTTATATTCACTGATGTTCACACATTCTGTAGTTGATGTTACTTTAATAATTCAACACATGAACCCATACTGCAATCAGTTTACAGGTGCCTTCATTCATAACTTCATAACTTCCTCCCGCCTTGACTGGACTTCCCCTACCTCTGTACTCCTCCTTCTGACTATTATGAGTACTACACCACAATATTGTACTCTGTATACTGTATTGTATCCTATTAATGCAGTACTGTAAGTACTAAGTAGTGTGTAACTGTCTTCATGCAGGGCTCTCTCATCTGGTGAGAACACAGCAGGTTGTCACAGCAACCCTGGGAGAAGATGCAGTATTAAACTGTGAGCTCATGAAATCCAAAGACGTGCGGCAAGTCACCTGGCAAAAAGTGACAACTGGGACGAATGAAAATGTGGCCTCCTATAGCAAACATGGTCCCAATGTCAACCCACCTTTTCAGAGGAACGTGGAGTTTGTAGACGAGGGACTGCAGAACTGTTCTATTGTCATCAGAGGAGTGTCAAGAGGAGACGAGTCCTGCTACAAGTGTCTGTTTAACACCTTTCCAGAAGGAGCTATCAGTGGCAGGACCTGCCTCAAAGTCCATGGTAAAATCTGATAACATAATGTACTGTAAATGATTGACCCAGAACAACTTCTTCAGAACTTCAGGCAGCCATTTTATCAGATCATACATCCAATGTCTTGCATGCATTTATCAAAATGGAATCAAATCAAATGTTATTGGTCACATACAATTTTTTTTATCAGATGATATTGAGGGTGTAGTGAAATACTTGTGTTCCTAGCTCCCTACAGTGCAGTAGTATCTAACAATTCACAACATTATACACAAATCTAAAAGTCAAAGAATGGAATTAAGAAATATATAAATATTAGGATGAGCAATGTAGGAGTGGCATTGACTAAAATACAGTATATACATGAAATAAGTAAAGCAGTATGTAAACATTATTAAAGTGACTAGTGTTCCATTATTAAGGTGGCCAGTGATTCCATGTCTATGTACAGTACATAGGGCAGCAGCCTCTAAGGTGCAGGGTTGAGTAACCGGGTGGTAGCTGGATAGTGATGGCGAATAATTTAGTAAATGGAATAATTTAGTAAATAATGTAAATTAAAACATTATAGTATTTACATTCACTATGAACTGTGTCTGTTGTTCTATAGAGCTGTATGGACCCTCACTCCTCATCACACAAACCAACAACAGTCACACCACTCTGTCCTGTTCTGCTACTGGACGACCTGCTCCTATAGTAACCTGGGATGACAGAATGATAGAACATTCCACCATGGTTGATGTCACCCACCCCAATGGAACTGTCACTATGACAACTACTGTAACAGTGGTAGTGTCCAGTCTAACTGACAAAGAAGTTAGGTGTGTTGCTTCACTATCCTTCGGTGGTTCCATCAAGGTGGTTTCCGAGGTGATTCCAGCTAGTGATCAAGCTTCATTTGCAGGTAAGAAATGGTTAGGATTAATACCACCATAATATATTGATGTTTAAGAAAAGAAAATAACTAGGCAAGTCAGTTAAAAACAAATTCCTATTTACATTGATGGCCTATCGGGGAACAGTGGGTTAACTGCCTTGTTCAGGTGCAGAACAACAGATTTTTACCTTGTCAGCTTGGGGATTTGATCCAGCAACCTTTTGGCTATTGGCCCAACACTAACTACTAGGCTACCTGCCACCCCAAACATGACATGATCAGGATGATGTCATGATGAAGTACTGTCTGTGTTCATGATGAAGTACTGCCTGTGTTCATGATGAAGTACTGTCTGTGTTCATGATGAGGTACTGCCTGTGTTCATGATGAAGTACTGCCTGTGTTCATGATGAAGTACTTCCTATGTATTACTGTTCTAGGTCAATCTCAGGTCTCTGAAGACAGGATCAGTGGTAAGTGGTTGTTATTCTAATAATGACAGGTCATTATCAACCTATTGACTGACTGTTTTACTGTTCAACTTTCAGGTGTAGTGCAGAGACATATTTACATGTATGAGGCGTTGGTGTGGTGTACCTGGGAATTTGACGTCTGTCTTCTCTTGTCATCTCTCTCATTCACAGGTGCAGTGATGGGTTCAGTGATGGGTTCAGTGTGTCTCATCTCTGTATTCTGTGTAGTATGTCTGCAAAAGAGGGGGAAAAAAACCTCCAGGTAGAGAGAAAAAAAATCCTTGAAAGTTAGAACAGTTACTATGAATTCAAAATGTGATTTAGCTGCCTTCAGTTGACTTAACCAGTTGATCTCTGATGTGCAGGGAAAAAAACATACCGGACCCTGAAAACAGCAAGACTCCTCTAAAGACACAACAGAACAGATTACCATCCAAACAGTAAGTCACTAATACTAAAGAACATTTAAGAGATTATGATGGATACCTTTTTGAAAGAAAACATGATAATTACATATTCTGAGAATATGTGCTATACAGGTACATTCTTCATGATTAAATAATTGTAATGAATGAATAATGAATCAGATGATGTGGTTCTTGTCAGTACATTGTTTATTTTGATTTATTTCAGTGTCACACCATCCTCCAGTCCATCACAAATGTGAGTATTTCTACCACCTGGAGAGATTAAAACACTTGTATTTGAAATAGCTTTTTTAAGATAAATAATTATTATAACCAAAAAAAAGTATATTTGTTTTTTCAGGTCACACTTGTCAACCAGCTCGTCAACCAAGCGTAGGATGACTAAGAAGTAGGTTTACCTTCTCATTTTCTCATAGTCCCTGATTATCTTCAATATTTATCTCTCTCATTGATCAAACTTTGGAACGATGTCTGTGGTCATAGAGTGGTCATGTTAACATCAGTCAATGACGTTAAAAACAAATGGTTCTTGTCAGTACATCTTTCAGGGACACATCAAACTCCAGTCCATCAATGTGAGTATTTTTACAACTTTATTTGATTATCCAAATAGAAAGCTTGAAACAGACGATATTGAGAATGTTACAAAAGCTTTTAGTATAAATTACAATAACCCCCAAAATAAAACATAACAAAAAAATGGTATTTTTGTTTCAGGATACAATCCCTCAGCTCGTCAGCCAAGCGTACAATGCATCAAGCTCAGGTGGCTGTAAAGAAGTAGGTTTACCCCTTCATTCTCTCACTGTCTGTTGTAGTCTCTCTTGAGGAAGAAGCTCTGAAATGATGTACTTTTGAGGTGGTCATTGAGTGTTCATGTTGTCATTATCCATTCACTCAGCTGCATGTTAGTATCTGTTCTGTTACTCATGTTACATTTGTCAATATACAAACCACATTTCTGTTCTGTTCTCTTTTTACAGTATCTCCATCCAAGAATCAGATGATGGTGTAACAAGGTGAGCTCAAATCATTCTAATTCAAAGATACCACCAGAGGTCACATAATCTTCATTTTATTTTATATAGCTTCTATTTATTATCTATTATTTCCTACATTAAGCTAACACTATAATTGGTAGTTAAACATTTGTTCCTACAATGGCTCAGACCATGTTCACGTTTTGTCATTTCATCTTATTTCTGTAGGCTACTGTGTGTACAGAAGAAACACTCTTCCTCACAATGACCATTTGAAATATTGCCATTTTGTTTGCTCTTCTTTTTTCTCTCTCAGAAACCTTCTAGAAGATGATGACTACTGAGTGACTCTAATCACATTGCCACACACACCAAATCACTATTGACTAATCTGGTTAATATTCTTATTTTTTACTCAAAACTGTCTGTCTGTCTCACTTTCTTTACTTAAGCTATAGCTTAATAGGGTTATTTCCTGTCTGTGCCATATTCACATTAGTCACAGCTGCTGTTAGAAATGTTCTTATAACGTTGTTTTTATCCATTTGTTTTATGTTTTTGTTGTCTTCATGTCTGTTTTTCAGTGTTTAGATACATGAACGTTTCTGCACTTCTTGTATTATTATTTATTTTACACTTCCCCAAACCTCCCTGTGATTTCAAAAGAACCAATAAAACATTAATTCATTGTAAAAAGAAAAAAAAAACTATGTAGCCTATTGTGTGAAAATATTTTAAACTGTCATGTTAATCTTATGGATTGTCAGTCCTTGGTTTGCATCTGTAGCTGTGTTGATGAATTTGAGAGTGGTTATTCTCCAGCTCCATCCCTCAGTTTGTGGCTGGGCTTGTTGGGCTAAAATACAAACTTCCAGAATGTGGCACCATCTAATGTTTACTTATTAAACACACCAGAAAGAAGAGTGAGAGTATAACAGTAGAGTTCTCACCTCTTACATTAAGCAGGATTACTGGGACTGGCTCAGTGCATAACCTGTAGACTATAAAGGCCAATTTACTATTGAACCAAAAATGTGTTCCGGAGGCTTTGTAATGAGGGTGAGACGCAATTGCAGTGCCTCCAGGTGCTTGCGGAGGCCAAATCAAGCTCTGTCACGCATTGCTGTGCGCTTCCAAAATGTTGTAACAATGCGGAGAGCTCCGTATAGCTCGGCATTGACATGATTGGTTGACGTTAGGTGGGGGCGATACATCCTGCATAAACACAAACTCACTGCCTTGACAACTTCCTTGACAACAAACATGGATAACTTGGACGAAAGGCTATCGGAGCAAGTGCACAAATAAAAAACATATTTATGATAACTTGTGTTGGGATTTCAAAGACCCGAATGAGTGAACTCCTGGAAAGAGATCTGGGAGGTAATGGGGATAGATGTGGTAAAGAGGTAAATGGAATGCAGAACGCGGGGGATAGAAGAAAGCTGTATTGGCGCACGTTCAACAAATCGGATCTAACAAAGTGGATATTTGTCAAATCTGTCACGATTGATGTATTGTAACAGGCCCACAATGTGTTACTAAAATCAGATTTGGATATAATTGGCTGTTTTCGCTGCATAACATTTCAGGTTTAGAAAAAGAGATCTAAATTCTAACTCCCATGGGTATAAACTGGTCGCATGCAGTTAGCATACAGAAACGGTGGTGGTAGTCAAAGTAGTTTCTAACTAATGCATTTGATTGATGACGATGACAGGAACATGTGTTAGGGTTGACATTCATATAAGTATTGTAGCGACCCGCACAGACAGTTGTGGGTTATGTGTTACTTACCAGTGTTCGCGGGGTCATGCCAATCAACCTGCTATCTGCCAATCACTGGAATGCCTGGAATGTTCTGATACCGGGCAGCCTGGTGGTTGGCGGAGTGGCGTGAAGGGGGGTTGGGCAGGGGGATGGAGCATTGGAAGTTAAGACCGGGTTTAGCTATTGTTCTCTCTCTTACGTCTGGACTTCACAAGAGAAGGTCACGGTTGGTTTGTAGTGTACCTTTCATTTATTTGGCGTGGGCTACGGCCAAACAGTAGCCTGTGTTAAGTTGGGTTAATAAACCGTCCATTCGTTAACTCCATCCTCTGTCTGGACAGTTGTTCCTTCATGATCTAGTCAGGTCATTACATTGGTGTCAGAAGTAAAAACGTGTATAAAACTTAGCCAGCTAGCTGACTTAGGTGAGAACGGGGTTGAAAATGCTTCGTGGGAATCCAAAAGTGAAGGTGGAGGTAGGGGACGATTATGGCCAAGGAGGTGCGTGTGCATGGACGTCGGAGGATCTGGCTGAGGAGATCGCCAGGGCGTCGGATCCCAGAGGCCGCTTGAGGGAGGACGTTATGGCGGCTGAAGCGGGCATGAGTGCTTCGTCTGTGTTTCGCGCGGATTCTGGTGGGCGGACCGAAGGGGTGACGTCGACGCGGCGGGACGAGGAATCTGGGGCTCAGGATGTAAACAAACATGGCGGCGCCCAGCCCCCGGCTGCGTCCGTATCTGTTAAGACCCCAAAGTATTCCGGTAAGGCGGATTGGGAAGCTTTTCATGCTCAGTTTGAACTGTTAGCTCATTTTAGGGGGTGGTCGAATGAAGATAGGGCACTGCAGTTGGCTTTATGCCTGACGGATGATGCTCTGGCCTGTTTGATATTGATTAGCCCCGAGGACAGACGCGATTTTGGTGCCTTAGTGGGAGCACTGAGGAGGCGCTATGGACAGTGTGTACAGCCCGGGCTGCTGCGCTCCGAACTGAGTAATAGACGCAGGCAGCCTGGAGAGCCTCTACGGGTGCTAGCTAATGACATTGAGAGCCTCTCTCGGCGGGCATATGCTCACATGCCCCCCTACGTGCAGAGCGAGCTAGCACGGGACCAGTTCATACAGGCGCTTTCTCCTACGGAGCTGCGCAAACAGACCCAGCTGGCTCATCCTGAGTCATTGCAGATAGCCTTGGAGATGGCTTTGGAGAGGGAGCTGGTGTGAGCTGGGGCTTCAGCTGGGTCTTTGGTGGGGGCGCAGGGAGGCAGACCCTCTGGGAGAGCTGGGGGGCAGAGCAGCCCAGAGCCGGAAAAGCCTGCATGCGTGGCTGATATGACAGAACTCATTCGGGCTGTGTCGCTACAGGTGGAACGAAACACACGCCGTGGTCCCCGGGTCTGCTGGGGTTGTGGCCAGACAGGCCATCTGCGCCGGGATTGCCCCAAGTCCCCCGGAGCTCAGGGAAACGGCTCGGGGTCCGCATTGACCGGGTAGTGCGGACCCCTGGCTTTCTATCCCAACCACCACCATCTTGTTCAGGAGGAGCCCACCGGCCCAGACGGGGAAGCAAGGCTCCACTTCCCCCAGAAGCAGACGTGGGCAAGCGGACGGAGCCTGTTGTTGTGGTGGGCCGGACCTGTGTTGGGGACTTTTGTCATGTCACTGTGGACGGGGTGCCCTGCTCTGCCCTGGTGGACACTGGGTCCACAGTAACCCTGGTGAGGCCAGATATTGTACCAGGTTGGATTCAGTGTGAGCCCACAACTGTGCAGCTCCGCACAGTCACAGATGAGCTGGCACCCATGAAAGGGAAGGGAATAATGACTCTGACAGTAGGGGACAGGTCTGTGCGTCATCCTGTGTGGGTGGCGGCTGTGTAGGACCCTTGTATCCTGGGGTTGGACTTTCTTAGGAGCACAGGCTGCCAGTTAGACCTAAATGGGGGCACACTGAGCTTCCAGGGAGGGCCAACAGTCATCATGGCCCCCCCCTAATATCACATACACTCAACCCAACAAACCCTTTACTCCAAAGCAGCAGAGACTCATGGCTGCCCCCCTCCCCCACATCTGTGTGTGACTTTTCCCCAGCACCCCTGTCACCTACGGCTGTGTGTTACATTCCCCCAGCTACCCCCACGACACAGCCCTCCGTGAGCCCGGGCTGCACCCCCTCAGCCCAGCTACCCCAGATGGGAGAGGAGAGGACACTGTCTGCAGTGAGGGAGATATGGGGGAGGAATTGTGTTGGTCTTGACCCTGAGCAGCAGGAACAGTTGTGGCAGTTGCTGTTTGAATTCAGAGACAGCTTTGCACTGAGTGAGGAAGAGGTGGGTCAGACTCATCTGGTGCAGCATGAGATCGACACAGGTGATGCTCGACCCTTCAAGATGCGTCCCCGCCGTATCCCGCTGGCACGCCAGGAGGCGGCAGACAAGGCTGTGTTGGAGATAGAGGGGGCAGACCTCATCGAGCCCTCAGACAGCCCCTGGGCGACGCCGGTTGTCATGGTTCCTAAGAAGGGGGGCAAGCTGAGGTTCTGTGCGGACTACAGGCGGCTGAATGAGGTAACCAGGAAGGACTCATACCCCATACCACGTATCGATGAGTCGCTGGACCTGGTTAGGGGGTCCTCCTGGTTCTCCTCACTAGACCTCCGCAGTGGCTACTGGCAGGTGCCCCTCTCCCCAGAGGCCAGAGCCAAAACTGCGTTCTCCACTAACAGAGGACACTGGCAGTTCAAGGTCCTGTGCTTCGGCCTGTGCAACGCTCCAGCTACTTTTGAGCGTTTGATGGACAGGGTGCTGGATGGCATTCCCCGACAGCAGTGTCTGGTATACCTCGATGACATTCTGGCCCATGGCAGCTCCTTCCAGTCAACTCTGGTGGCGCTACGGAGTGTGCTGGAGCGGGTGGCTGCCGCAGGTCTGAAGCTCCACCCCGAGAAGTGCCACTTCATGATGAGAGAGGTGTCCTTCCTGGGCCACCGAGTGGGGAAGGAGGGGATCAGCACCATGGTGGACAAGGTGGGGGCTGTCTGAGACTGGCCCACCCCCACCGACCAGCATCAGCTGAAGAGCTTCCTGGGCCTGGCCTCGTACTACAGGAGGTTTGTACGGGGCTTCTCAAGCGTCGCTGCTCCCCTGAACCGCCTGCGGCCAGAGGGGGAGAGAGTGGTGGCGTACTTCAGCAGAACATTTAACAAACATGAGCGCCGCTACTGTGTCACCCGGCGGGAGCTCTTGGCTGTTGTGGCTTC
This sequence comes from Salmo trutta, assembly GCF_901001165.1. NCBI lineage: Eukaryota > Metazoa > Chordata > Actinopteri > Salmoniformes > Salmonidae > Salmo > Salmo trutta. Next base: position 280,103 of record NW_021822200.1, on the reverse strand, counting down.
CATCAAACACTTCAAGTACTACCTGGGTGGCCTGCCATTTACTGTGAGGACTGACCACTCTGCTCTCCAGCGGCTCATGTCGTTCAGAGAACCAGAGGGGCAGGTGGCACGCTGGTTGGAGGAGCTTCAGCCGTATGACTTCACAGTGGTGCACAGGGCAGGGGCACGCCACGCCGACGCCATGTCCCGTCGGCCCTGTACTGCAGATGGCTGCCGCAACTGTGAACGGAGAGAGGGACGGGAGAGAGTGCTGAGTGCAGAGGAGGGGGTCTGTGCCACAGTGTGTCGGGCGAGCGGCCCTGTCTGCTGTGAGCTGCAGACTGTCGACGTGGCTGAATGGGGGCAGCAGCAGGGACGGGACACAGACCTACAGCCAGTGCTACAGTGGGTAGAGGCACAGGTGAGGCCACCATGGGAAGAGGTGACAGCGCTCTCACTCGCGACCAAAGGGTTGTGGTCAAAGTTTGAGAGACTGCGGCTGGCTGATGGCGTGCTACAGCGGGCATGGAAGGAGTCAGCTACGGGAGAGGAGAGGTGGCAGGTGGTGGTCCCAAAAGCACTGCGGGAGGCGGTGCTCCAGAGTACTCATGGGGGGGTGGGGACTGGACACTTTGGGGTCACAAAAACACTCCGCCGCCTGCGTCAGGGCTTTTACTGGGGGCAGCACAAGAGGGATGTGGAGGACTTTTGCCGCCGCTGTGACAACTGCACAGCGAGAAAGGGCCCCCCAGGCCGCTCTCATGCTCAGCTCCAACAGTTCCCAGTGGGGGCTCCCATGGAGAGGGTGGGAGTGGATGTAGTTGGGCCGTTCCCCACCACAGACAGTGGAAACCGCTGGGTGCTCACGGCTATGGACTATTTCACAAAATGGCCTGAGGCCTATGCTCTGCCTGACCAGGAGGCAGAGACCATCATCGACACCCTGACAGCGGGGATGTTCAGCAGGTTTGGAGCTGCGGAGTCCATCCACAGCGACCAGGTAGAAACTTTGAGTCCCGTGTGTTCGCCACCATGTGTGAGAGGCTGGGTATGCACAAGACCCGCACTACTCCTCTCCATCCTCAAAGTGATGGCCTTGTGGAGCGCTTCAACAAAACGCTTGGACAGCAGCTGGCTATCGTCTCTGCCAAACACCAGCGTGACTGGGACAAGCACCTGCCTATGGTCCTCATGGCATGCCGCTCCGCTGTCCAAGACTCCACCTCCTGCACGCCTGCCCTCCTCATGCTGGGGAGAGAGATCCGCACCCCTGCGGAGATGGCGTTTGGTCGGCCCCTGGATAGCCCTCATGTTCCCCCGGGGCCGGAGTATGCCCGGAGACTCCAGGACCGCCTGGAGACAGCCCACAACTTCGCCAGAGAGCAGCTGGTGAATGCAGGTGTGAGGCAGAAGAGGAACTATGACGTGCACACCCGGGGAAGGCACTTTGTGGCTGGGGAGCTGGTCTGGGTCTACAGCCCCCTAAGGAAAAAAGGCAGATGCCCCAAGTTGGACAGTCACTGGGTGGGGCCCTGCAGCGTCCTGGAGAGGGTAGGGGAGGTTGTGTACCGGGTGCAGCTTCCTTCCAGGGGGAGAAAGGTGGCACTGCACCGGGACAGGTTAGCCCCATACAGAGGGGCCGCTTCTCCCCAAACCCCAGGGACCCCCACAATTCCCCTCTCTGGCAAGGACATTCTCCAGGCACCCACCCCCAGGTGCCGTCGACAAGGCTCCAGGCGGCCCACTCCCCCTGTCTCCCTCCCTGTGTCACCGTGTGGTTCCCCGGTGCCACGGACTGGATTCCCCGTTCCTGCTTCCTTGTCCCCCATATCCCTTCCTTCATCCCCTGGGTCCCAGAGGGGCAGCCCCCTGCCACGGGTGGAGCCCCCTGTTTCACATCTGGACACTCTGCGACCATCACGGCCACGCAGGCAAAGGAGACCTCCGGGTCGCTTCAGAGACTTTGTTTGTTCCCTCGGGGACGAGGGACTTTGTGGTGGGGGGGCTGTGTAGCGACCCGCACAGACAGTTGTGTTATGTGTTAGGCTATTAGTGGGTTGTGTCGTACTTACCAGTGTTCGCGGGGTCATGCCAATCAACCTGCTATCTGCCAATCACTGGAATGCCTGGAATGTTCTGATACCGGGCAGCCTGGTGGTTGGCGGAGTGGCGTGAAGGGGGGTTGGGCAGGGGGATGGAGCATTGGAAGTTAAGACCGGGTTTAGCCATTGTTCTCTCTCTTACGTCTGGACTTCACAAGAGAAGGTCACGGTTGGTTTGTAGTGTACCTTTCATTTATTTGGCGTGGGCTACGGCCAAACAGTAGCCTGTGTTAAGTTGGGTTAATAAACCGTCCATTCGTTAACTCCATCCTCTGTCTGGACAATTGTTCCTTCATGATCTAGTCAGGTCATTACAGTATTATACTTTGAGTTTTACCTCAACATAGTGTAAAATACACAAACAATAGCCTAACTGTAGGCTAATTTAGCTGGGGGGCAATGGGGAGATTCGGGATGGAAATGCAGGTGTAAAACAGTGCAGCCTTTTTACTCCATACCTTCTTGGCTGAGCTCCTATGTCAAGCACCAGGAAACGGACTCCGACATCGCAGAAGAGGTAAGGTCTTTTCGTTTAGCCAGTTGCTTGTACAGTACCAGTCAAAAGTTTGGACACACCTAGACATTCAAGGGTTTGTCTTTATTTTTTACTATTTTCTACATTTGTAGAATAATTGTGAAGACCTCAAAACTATGAAATAACACATATGGAATCATATAGTAACCAAAAAAGTGTTACACAAATCAAAATATATTTTATATTTGAGATTCTTCAAAGTAGCCACTCTTTGCCTTGATGACAGCTTTGCACACTCTTGGCATTCTCTCAACCAGCTTCATGAAGTAGTCACCTGGATTGCATTTCAATTAACAGGTATGTCTTGTTAAAAGTTGATTTGTGGAATTTCTTTCCTTAATGCGTTCAGTTGTGACAAGGTAGGGGTGGTATACAGATGATAGCCCTATTTGGTAAAAGACCAAGTCCATATTATGGCAAGAACAGCTCAAATAAGCAAAGAGAAACGACAGTCCATCATTACTTTAAGACATGAAGGTCAGTCAATACGGAAAATTTCAAGAACATTGAACGTTTCTTCAAGTGCAGTCGCAAAAACCATCAAGCGCTATGATGAAACAGGCTCTCATGAGGACCACCACAGGACAGGAAGACCCAGAGTTACCTCTGCTGCAGAGGATAAATTCATTAGAATTAACTGCACCTCAGATTGCAGCCCAAATATATGCTTCACAGAGTTCAAGTAACAGACACATCTCAACATCAACTGTTCAGAGGAGACTGCGTGAATCAGGCCTTCATGGTCGAATTGCTGCAAAGAAACCACTACTAAAGGACACCAATAATAAGAAGAGACTTGCTTGGGACAAGAAACACAAGCAATGGACATTAGACTGGTGGAAAACTGTCCTTTGGTCTGATGAGTCCAAATTTGAGATTTTTGCTTCCAACCGCCATGTCTTTGTGAGACAGAGAGTAGATAAACGGATGATCTCTGCATGTGTGGTTCCCACCGTGAAGCATGGAGGAGGAAGTGTGGGGGGGCTTTGCTGGTGACACTGTCTGTGATTTATTTAGAATTCAAAGCACACTTAACCAGTATGGCTACCACAGCATTCTGCAGGGATACGCCATTCCATGTGGTTTGCGCTTAGTGGGACTATGATTTGTTTTTCAACCGGACAATGACCCAACACACCTCCAGGCTGTGTAAGGGCTATTTGACCAAGAAGGAGAGTGATGGAGTGCTGCATCACATGACCTGGCCTCCACATTCACCTGACCTCAACCCAATGGAGATGGTTTGGGATGAGTTGGACCGCAGAGTGAAGGAAAAGCAGCCAACAAGTGCTCAGCAAATGTGCAACTCCTTCAAGACTGTTGGACAAGCATTCCAGGTGAAGCTGGTTGAGAGAAGGCCAAGAGTGTGCAAAGCTGTCAGCAAGGCAAAGGGTGGCTACTTTGAAAAATATAAAATATGTTTGGAATTGTTTAACGAGAGTCTTGTCTTTAAAATGGTGTAAAATAGTCATATGTTTGAGAAATTGAAGTAATAGCATTTCTAAGGTATTTGAATAACGCGCCATGGGATTCCACTGGCTGTTGAGTAGGTGGGACTACATGATTCCATATGTGTTATTTCATAGTTTTGATGTGTTATTATTCTACAATGTATAATCTAGTAAAAAATAAAGAGAAACTATTGAATGAGTAGGTGTGTCCAAACTTTTGACTGGTACTGTAATTAGCTGGATGGCTATAGAGTTTATAGAGTTAATCACTATGAGTGGTGAGATGCAGAAATTTATTGGATGCGTATTACAGCTCCCCGAATCGCACAAAGTATGAATTCTCTGACTTCTGCAGAGGCAGCATTGCAGTAAATGCTGTATGGAATGCAAATGTTGGATTGACCATGCAGAGCCTTTAAGAATCAACCATCTGTTCACTAATCACTCTTTCTAAAAGCATATTTTAGCTTGATCCGAAAATGTGGTCCAGAGAGGATGTGACGCAATTGCAAAGCCTCTGGAGGTTGCAGAGGCAAAATCCAGCTCCATGCCACATCGCTGTGCTCCTTCCAAATTGTGTAACAATGTAGAGGCTCCGTATAGCGCCGTGTATCTCATTGACATGATTGGTTGACAGTAAGTGTGGGCGGGAAGTCCTGTAGAAACACAAACTCACTTCCTTTACAACAGCTCTGCTACGCAAAGCGCAAGAGGTATGAATGCCCTGACTTCTGCAGAGGCTGCATCGCAGTAAATGCTGTATGGCCACTGCAGACATGGCATTGACCATGCAGAGCCTTTAAGTAGTGTTTATGTAGCTCTGACTCAATGTGTCAAACCAGAGAATACTTACAGTAACAGACAGAATATGACTTGTATTGTTTTAGTAGGAGATTTGACTTCTGTTAAAAAGATTCATAATAATTGAAAAGGGTAGGGGGCACATTAATATTACTGAGATGTGCAGCAGGGAAACAACAGGCAGGGACACCATGAAACAGTTAAGTCATTTAATAGGCTGGCCCTGCATCCACAGAAGTACATATAATGCATACATTCATTTGTTTTTTGGGGAAATGCAGTTCTAATAAATCACAATATAAATCACATATTGTTCTTTTGTTTGTTTTATTACCAATATTTATAATAATATGAAATATGAAGTGAGTCTGCATTAATATTCTGTTTTCTAAAGTTACAGTATGAATATAGAGGCAGTTTACTGATTTCTTCATTCATGTTCATGACAGGACAATGTTAGTATTTTACAAACAGTACACTGACACCTGGTGGAAAAGTTTATGATTTGGCATTAGGTGATCTCTGCAGAAACATGCTTTGTTCTATCAGAAAGCAACAACAGAACAGCTATAATTTTGAAACATGTATTTAACAATTGAATTTCCATAACAGATGTGCAGCCTGCAGACAGTATGTGTTGATATTTACAACCACCACAGAAGATCTACAGTAAAGGAGAGGCTGATGTATGGCAAGTCAGACAGGGATAAAATAGGCAGACTTTCAAAGGGCCTTTTCAGTAATCAAAATATTCACAGTAAATGTATATCCACCACTCTACTGTACAAGCTGTATGTTACAAAAACGTGTCTAATACCATGTCATCATTGGTCAAGGGGGTCAGGGGTTAAGCAGCTGGAGAGTTGAGTAAAGCCCATTGGTTCTCCTTGTGAATGTGCTGTAGGGCTCGATGTCCCGTTGCTCCTCCTACAAAGACAAACCATATGTCACTGCATTACACTGTAATGTCATATGGGGCTGCAACCTGGTCTCAGAGCATTTCATATAAAACGTACAATATGTTACAAATTTGAAATGTATGATTTGTTACGAATTCTAGCTAGATTGCTAATGGTAGCTAGATGGCTAACGTTAGCTAGGCTAGGGTTAAGGTTAGAGTTAGTTAAAAGGGTGAGGGGAAGGGTTAGCTAAAAGGGTTAGGGTTGGCGTTAGGGGAAGGGTTAGCTAACATGCTACGTAGTTGTAAAGTAGCTGAAGTTGCTAATTAGCTAAAATTGTCTGCGAGGAGATTTGAACTCACAACCTTTGGGTTGCTAGACGTTCACATTATACGCACGTTATACAACCACCCATCCACCCTGACCAACCAGCCTACTTTTGTTTTTGCCAAAACTAACCATCTGTTTTATGTAACCATACCAAACATAACATATCATACTAATTTGAGTATCCCGGATTACATTTACTAGGTTACGTCTAGTCTATGAGACCATGCTGGGCGCTGTGGAAAATTGTAATAAGTTGGCAAATTCAATTCCCAGGACATTAGCTAACATTCCCATTAAAGGAAAGATTAACCAATTTTGAATGTTATATTGTTTTTGTGCATCTCTGAGTGATGTTCTATCGATTCCCTGTGTCATTTCATGTTTTCATGTGTGTCTGAGTTATTGCGGTTCAAGCATGCAGAACTTCTGCCAGTATGATGTAGCATTGTGTTAAAGTGTCTCTGGAAGTTAATAGGAATATGACTTTTAGATCGTTAAAACGTCTATCATACGTGTCAGATTCTAATACTGGCCGATGTCATAACGTGGGAGGTAGTCTTCTCTCCAATGAGCCATTGATCATATTTTCACGATATTCCTGCCTAGAGAAATGTGTAATTTAACAGGGTCTAACACATTTCTCCTATTTATCTGCCTCTTCAGTCCAGGGTGCATTGCATGGTGCCGTTGTGAATGTCAGACTCCACTCTGTGAGGCACATCAATCTGCAGGTTTAACATGGTGAGATTGTAGACTCCTAAATTGATAGTGCTTGAAACTTGAAACGCCAAAATGAAACATATTGTTCTCACATATTAGTGTTATTTCACTTTTTTGTGGATTTTTCCTTTAAATTCTAGTTAGGATTAATTAGAACTTTTGGGGCAACCTAATGAATGTTCTAGGAACGTTCACAGCACCAATTTTGGTTTGTTGGGTAGTCTCTGCAGATGACTTCTTATGACTAACATGCAACAGCTAGCAATAACAAAAAACATAAATAGTGTTGTTGTGGCACCTCGTTGACGGTTCCAGACACTTGTAGCTGTGTTCTCCTGTTGAGCAATAAATAACAAGAGTTAACATAGCACCAAATGAAACCTGTTTTACACAGCACATTTGTAGAGAAACATTTTGTTTTTTTCACCACTCTCATTTTTGACAGGAAGTGAGAAGCGAAAAGCCACAACAGTGCCGTGATTAGACACAATTGACCCATATAAACTCAACTCAGACTTAAAGGGCCAGTGCAGTCAAAAACATGTTTTTTCTGTGTTCTTTATGGTATTTCCACGCTGAGGTTGAAATAATACTGTGACATTGTTGAGTGCTCCAACTCCTTTCTGCCTCGAATTAGTCCTTTTGGATGTTTTTCCTGGTAATGCCTTTTCATGCTTTTCGTCATTGTTGTTGAGCACCCCTCCTTTCTTTTGTTTGCTGAAGAGCCCACCTGAACTCATAGCATTGCATGTATTTCTGAGACATCAATTCAGTACTCTATCCACATTGTAGATCTGATATGTATATGAGAATGCACCTTTTTTTACTATAGTGCTTCCAAGTAATTATTCAAATACCAAAAGGCTGACAAACACTCATTACAGCAACTCTTTTACCAAGATATTAGTATTATCTTACCTGAGATGAATTTTCCTCATGATTACGCCACCAAACACCAGGGCAGCTACACATGCTGTAACACCTGTTATCATCCCCCAATAGAAGAGAAGGTTGTCTGTGGCCTGTTGCACTTGGGCTCCTGAGAAAGGGGAAAATATATATTATAATCTTATATGTTCCTCTTCCACCATCTTGTTCATTTACATTAAGGCATCGTGTTTTGACAGTCTCTATATTTTAAGACATTATTACATGTATTGATGACAAAATCCAATATTGTGACTATAGAAATTCTCTCAGTTCTGTCAGATGTAACTTTTATGACAGATGTTACAAAACAAGACAACAAAACATAAAGGTAAGCCAAATACATATTACGTATTGAAGGTACTTTTGCACATTACATACACTACCGTTCAAAAGTTTGGGGTCACTTAGAAATGTCCTTGTTTTTGAAAGAAAAGCATTTTTTTTTGTCCATTAAAATAACATCAAGTTGATCAGAAATACAGTGTAGACATTTTTAATGTTGTAAATGACTATTGTAGCTGGAAACGGCAGATGTTTTATGGAATATCTACATAGGCGTACAGCGGCCCATTATCAGCTACCATCACTCCTGTGTTCCAATGGCACGTTGTGTAAGCCAATCCAAGTTTATCATTGTAAAAGGCCAATTGATCATACTAGTTGAGTATCTGGAGCATCAGCATTTGTGAGTTCGATTACAGGCTCAAAATGGCCAGAAACAAATAACTTTCTTCTGAAACTCGTAAGTCTATTCTTGTTCTGCGAAATGCAGGCTAATCCGTGCGAGAATTTGCTAAGAAACTGAAGATCTCGTACAACGCTGTGTACTACTCCCTTCACAGAACAGCGCAAACTGGCCCTAACCAGAATAGAAAGAGGAGTGGGAGGCCCCGGTGCATAACTGAGCAAGAGCACAAGTACATTAGAGTGTCTAGTTTGAGAAACAGACGCCTTACAAGTCCTTAACTGGCAGCTTCATTAAATAGTACCCGCAAAACACCAGACTCAACGTCAACAGTGAAGAGGCGACTCCGGGATGCTGGCCTTCTAGGCAGAGTTGCAAAGAAAAAGCCATATCTCGGACTGGCCAATAAAAAGAAAAGATTAAGATGGGCAAAAGAACAAATGTTCTTCTTTGTGATCTGAACACCTCAAAGTTAGATTTGTCTGTCCATTACACTTTTTTCCAATCTTCCTCAGTAAAGAGGCATGGACAGACGAAAAGTGTAATGGACAGACAAATCTAACTTTGAGGTGTTCAGATCACAAAGAAGAACATTCGTGAGAAGCAGAAAAAATGAAAAGATGCTGGAGGAGTGCTTGACGCCATCTGTCAAGCATGGTGGAGGCAATGTGATGGTCTGGGGGTGCTTTGGTGGTGGTAAAGTAGGAGATTTGTACAGGGTAAAAGGTATCTTGAAGAAGGAAGGCTATCACTCCATTTTGCAACGCCATGCCATACCCTGTGGACGGCGCTTAATTGGAGCCAATTTCCTCCTACAGCAGGACAATGACCCAAAGCACAGCAACAAACTATGCAATAACTATTTAGGGAAGAAGCAGTCAGCTGGTATTCTGTCTATAATGGAGTGGCCAGCACAGTCACCGGATCTCAACCCTATTGAGCTGTTGTGGGAGCAGCTTGACCGTATGGTACGTAAGAAGTGCTCATCAAGCCAATCCAACTTGTGGGAGGTGCTTCAGGAAGCATGGGTTGAAATCTCTTTAGATTACCTTAACAAATTGACAACTAGAATGCCAAAGGTCTGCAAGGCTGTAATTGCTGCAATTGGAGGATTATTTGACGAAGCAAAGTTTGAAGGACACAATTATTATTTCAATTAAAAATCATTATTTATAACCTTGTCAACATCTTGACTATATTTCCTATTCATTTTGCATCTCATTTCATGCATGTTTTCATGGAAAACAAGGACATTTCTAAGTGACCCCAAATGTTTGAACGGTAGTGTACATTCCACTAAATATGTGGTGATAAGACATTATGCTGGGGTTCATTTTAAAATGATTGTGAACAATCCCATCAGACCAAACACTTACCATTGACAGAAATATGTATGTTTATATAATGCCGTCCCCCATTATATCCACACTGACAGGTGTAGTTCCCTTCATCAGATGGTTGAATGTTGGTGATGTGTAGACACACTCTGTCATTCTCTATCTGTAGTGTGACTCTGGGGTCACAAGTGCTGTTGGTATGATTTGTCTCAACGTCGTATGAAACTCTACACTCACGACCCTCACTTATAACTCTATTTTTGTGACATACTACAGTACTGATGTCAGTGAGGTTTTGGCTTGAGCAGTGAATAGTGGCATCTGCTCCTCCTGTCTCCAATGTTTTCTCTTGAGTCACTGCCAACAGGAAATGACATGGACCTTGAGTGTTTTTTCATAAGAAAAGATTAAGTACTAAAGTAAAAAAACATTTTACAATAAAACAGCATTTGAATTTAAAAAAAAATATTACACATTTCAGAATGTTAATGAAATATAAATATAGTAATAAACACAACTTTACCTTGTGCATAACTAAACTCCTATTGTTAATGGAATAATGGAAATGCATCACAAATGCAACATCTGAGGACTGGTGCTCTTTCCTTTCTTTCATGTTGCATAATGCTGTGTGTATGTGTCAGAGAAAAAGACAAATATCCCTCTTACCTTCAACAGCTGTGCATTGAGCCAGCAGCAGCAAAATCAGAGAAAGCCTGAATACATTTCCACACATACCAACTGCAGAACCAAATGTTAGTCCAATATTTTCTGCTCAGACTGACAGCAGAACAAAAGTCAAACTAAAGCAAATCAAAGTCCTTTTGACTGGTTTGACCCAGTTACATGATCTGGTGCTATCTGAGAGGAGGAAGTGGTGCTGTGTAAATGCATTCTAGCTTCTATGTGTGACTTTCACAATGACAATACATCTAGTGGGCTGTGTCTAAGGGCTATGCAGTGCAACCACCACATACTAAATATACATGTCAAGAGGTCCACTTCCTGCTCCAGCAACAATGATATATTCTGACAGCACCCCAAGACTGAGGGGGGTATATCAAGTAAGTGATGGTTAGATCTGGTCCTCCAGGTTAATAACAGGAAATTAACCTACCAAGTGCTATGTTTCTATTTCTGATATATTATTATAATCATTCAATAAAATTATTACTGGAAAAAAACGTGTACGCATGGCATGCGCCAAGTTTACTAATCTCTTTTTTTAGGTGCGCAGTCTTTTCAGAAATGGCACACGCATATATTTAGGGTAACATTTACGCAGCGGTTAGAAATGCGAGAGGATTTTGCACCGGTATGCGTACTATGGCACTGCTGAGTGCAGATGTTTATTGTGCTGATCAAATGGACATCTACTACTAGCATCACATGTAGGCTATCTACAGCACACGATAATGTTACGCAGCCATCTGCACCCCCCCCACCCCCCCATTTGATCTCACTTCTCAGAAATTCAAAACAGACTAAATATGCAAGGTGTGAAAGCTAATCTAGACTTGTGGCAAGTTGATCTGCTCCTTTTGGCCCATTTCAGCCACATACTTTAGTGGTGGCCATTGGTCTTGTGTCCCTCCGGGATGTAACAGTCTGAAGCTGAACAATGATGTATAAAACTGTTGATGATGTATAAGACTGTTGATGATGTATATGACTGTTGATGATGTATACGACTGTTGATGATGTATAAGACTGTTGATGATGTCATATACATCATCAACAGTCTTATACATCAACAGTTTTATACATCATCAACAGTCTTATACATCATCAACAGTCTTATACATCATCAACAGTTTTATACATCAACAGTCTTATACATCATCAACAGTCGTATACATCATCAACATTATTGTTGATGATGTATAAGACTGTTGATGATGTATAAAACTGTTGATGATGTATAAGACTGTTGATGATGTATAAGACTGTTGATGCACAGTCCATAAAATGTGCATCCTCGTAATGGCTTGTTGCTTTTGGTGACATTCAACAAAACGAATAACAAGCTGAAAAATGGCATATCCAGTATCATAATAACATGATATTTTCTAACCTGTGCTCTGTTACTTTAGTCTTATCTGTGCACACACCATTACTCGGCTCCATCTCTGAGGACTGGAGAGGGCTGGAAAGGAAGCCTGGGTGACTTCTATTGAAGTCTTTATCATACCAGACTGTTATTCAAATTACCATTTCCTATTTTACTGGCCTGAATCTGCTTGGTGGCTGGGAGGTGTAGTAGGTTTACAGTGGAGCTGACCTGTTAGCAGTGATTGCCTTTCATCAGGAAGATGCAGCAGGCAGCTGAGCCAGCACTTGACCAAGGATGCTGGGTAGTTGGGTGGGCAGCTAGCATACAGGCGAAACTGATCAGCATAAACTGGGGAGATAGATGCTGGGTAACCAAGGAGTGGTCAATAATAAGTTAATAAAAATCACCCAAATATATGTAATTTTGTTAAATAGGTTTATCAAGAATGGCTAGCTTTTGTCAGAGCATTTGTGGTTGTTTCCTCTACAATCTCTGCCACGAAACAGCCAACAATGTTGTTTTACCTCCTGGCCAGCAGAGGGCAATACCACGTTATCCTCCCTTCAAATTGTCCATTGTTAGATTCTACATCGGTGGTCTTTACAAAATCTGTCAGAGGTCTCCCGTGTGCTTTACACCGGGTACAGAGTTTAACAGTCCAGTTAAACATTTATGCAAGTAAGCACCATAAATTATGATTTGGCTGTTGGCATATTAGTAAGTGTAGCTAGCTCAGAGCAGTCTGGTTTGACTTTTGGAAGCTGTGTTTGCCGTGTCTACTGCACAAGGTTAGCTATCTATTCGGTTTCGCTTGACAACAATGTCTGTGTTGGCTGGCTAGCTAACTTTACCTAGCAAGCAACGATTAGCCTACTGTCTATTCTGCAGTAAGCTTAACGTGTATTCTATTTTTGGACTAATCATACAGGGTATGACAGATATTGTAATGTTATAACACTGACTCTTGCTGAATTATATTTAGCTTGCTGCTCAGTAACGTTAATCTCTCTTTCTGTTTCGCTTGCCAATGCAAAGCTGTGTCGTTCATGGCGTGTAACATTATCCTTCTGCTTTCACTAGTCACTGATCATGAAAAGTTCAAAGGAAGCTGTGCAGACTGCTGCCAAGGAGTTCCTCCAGTTCGTGAACAAAGGAGTGTCTCCATACCACGGTCAGAAACAAGTCATGTCACGGCACAGGGACAAAGAGAAATACTGTAAATCCTGTGTCAACACTAAATACATTTTTGATCAAGAGCATGGAGCATTGGGAGACTGACTACCTTCCATGGACTTTGAGATGAGATAGATATCTTGCAGGCAGAAGTCCTCTTTCTGAGCCTGTACTGATGCCAGTTTTGTTGTGTAGCCTACCTTTGCACTCTGATCCATGTACAGTCCATTCACACTATCCTTGGCCTAGATCTCTCCTGAGATCTCTCAAAGCCACTCTGTTATCCAGGGGCGCAACTTTGGTTTTAGAAGTGGTGGGGACAACTTTTTTTAATTTGTATTTTTTAATCAAGTCTGATAAACACTCCAAACAGCCTACCCGACCGCTCGGAGGCGTCCGCATGGTCCTAAAGCAAACCATTGCCTCGTTTTGTATCACATTCCAATGATAAAACTGGGGGGGGGACAAAAATGCAATTTCAGAATGTTGGGTCCCCCCGTCCCCAATGAATGTTGCACCCCTGCTGTTATCAGTCAATTAATTTGTATGTTCCCTGGTTTCGCAGGTTGTAACTCAGAAAAGGAACGAGGTGGCTTGAAGTTAATGTCATGCTCTTTTCACTCCTATTTGTGAGCAGTGGTTGAAGAGTGTAAGTCTCGTCTGCTGGGGACTGGCTTCACTGAGCTGAAGGAGACTGAGCAGTGGAACATCAAGCCTGCCAGTAAGGTCAGTCAGTACATGGAGGTTCCAGGCCCACACTGATCTACACAGCTTTATAGGGATCAAATAATATTTTCCTGTCAAACTGTGCTTGATTGAGAATTAACTACTCCTCTTCTCTCAACAGTACTTTGTGACCCGTAACTACTCCTCCATCATCGCTTTTGCTGTGGGTGGACATTTCCAGCCAGGCAATGGCTTCACTATGATTGGAGCACACACAGACAGCCCCTGTCTGAGGGTAAGGATGGAATTCTACACTGGGCAAAGAACTGAGCTGTGTTTGTTAGGGACAAAATGTTTTGAAACCGTCAGGTAATGTCTGAAATATTTTAGTTTTCTGTTGCCAAACGATTTACTACAGTGTACCCTACTGAACACGACCCAGGGCTAACACCGCCAACCACTGGGGATAGTAGGTCATACTTGTATTTGGTCGCTAACTTGACACCCTTCTCTCTCTGTGGTTGATTCAGATTAAGCCACGGTCCAAGAAGACTAAACAGGGCTGTCTGCAGGTCGGGGTGGAGTGCTACGGAGGAGGAATCTGGAACACCTGGTTCGACCGTGATCTGACCATCGCCGGTCGTGTTATGGTCAAGGTATGGCAATGTAACCCTACCGATCTAACCCTTCATTCACCAGTGAAACATTAAGGTTGGCCCATTCTTAGGTTTCTGAACTTGTATGAATAATGTGTTGAAGTGTGTCTAGAGAATGGCAGTGTTTTTTTTGAGGACCTTACGTGGGAGTTGTTGTGTTGTGGTGCAGACTGGAGATAAGCTGGTCCATCGTCTGGTTCACGTGCCCCGGCCGATCATGAGGATCCCCCACCTGGCCATCCACCTCCAGAGGGACATCAACGACTCCTTCGGCCCCAACAAGGAGAACCACCTGTAAGTCCCGGATTGCATCTCAACAGTCTTAACTGGCTTCCTCTCCTTGCCACCTCTCCTTGCCACCTCTCCTTGCCACCTCTCCTTGCCACCTCTCCTCCATCTACTGATCTGACGACAGGACAGGTGAAGGCAGTATGGCAGGAATTTGCTTTCACCTGTTCTGTTCTTTCAGTGCAGTTGAAGGGGAGGAGACCAGGAGCGGAAGCTGCTTGAGACTATTGAGATACACCCCTCATGGGAACCAGGAGAACAAACATGAATTGGACAGAGAAATAAGTGTTTAGTAACTGTGTGTGTGACAGAGTGCCCATCCTAGCCACTGCTGTCCAGGAGGAGTTGGAGACTGGCTGCTGTTCCACTGGGGATGCCTGTGACGCCACCACTGTTGTAAGACTCTAACTATCTATATCTCTCACTGTACAGTATGGCCAAAGGTTTTGAGAATGACACAAATATTAATTTTCAAAGTTTTCTGCTTCAGTGTCTTTAGATATTTTTGTCAGATGTTACTACGGAATACTGAAGTATAATTACAAGCATTTCATAAGTGTCAAAGGCTTTTATTGACAATTACATGAAGTTGATATTTTCAGTGTTGACCCTTCTTTTTTTCAAGACCTCTGCAATCTGCCCTGGCATGCTGTCAATTAACTTCTGGGCCACATCCTGACTGATGGCAGCCCATTCTTGCATAATCAATGCTTGGAGTTTGTCAGAATTTGTAGGTTTTTGTTTGTCCACCCGCCTCTTGAGGATTGACCACAAGTTCTCAATAGGATTAAGGTCTGGGGAGTTTCCTGGCCATGGACCCAAAATATCGATGTTTTGTTCCTTGAGCCACTTAGTTATCACTTTTGCCTTATGGCAAGGTGCTCCATCATGCTGGAAAAGGCATTGTTTGTCACCAAACTGTTCCTGGATGGTTGGGAGAAGTTGCTCTCGGAGGATGTGTTGGTACCATTCTTTATTCATGGCTGTGTTCTTAGGCAAATTGTGAGTGAGCCCACTCCCTTGGCTGAGAAGCAACCCCACACATGAATGGTCTCAGGATGCTTTACTGTTGTCATGACACAGGACTGATGGTAGTGCTCACCTTGTCTTCTCCGGACAAGCTTTTTTCCGGATACCCCAAACAATTGTAAAGGGGATTCATCAGAGAAAATGTCTTTACCCCAGTCCTCAGCAGTCCAATCCCTGTACCTTTTGCAGAATATCAGTCTGTCCCTGATGTTTTTCCTGGAGAGAAGTGGCTTCTTTGCTGCCCTTCTTGACACCAGGCCATCCTCCAAAAGTCTTTGCCTCACTGTGCGTGCAGATGCACTCACACCTGCAGGCTGCCAGTCCTGAGCAAGTTCTGTACTGGTGGTGCCCCGATCCCGCAGCTGAATCAACTTTAGGAGACGGTCCAGGCGCTTGCTGGACTTTCTTGGGCGCCCTGAAGACTTCTTCACAATAATTGAACCGCTCTCTTTGAAGTCCGATAAATGGTTGATTTAGGTGCAATCTTACTGGCAGCAATATCCTTGCCTGTGAAGCCCTTTTTGTGCAAAGCAATGATGATGACACGTGTTTCCTTGCAGGTAACCATGGTTGACAGAGGAAGAACAATGATTCCAAGCACCACCCTCCTTTTGAAGCTTCCAGTCTGTTATTTGAACTCAATCAGCATGACAGTGATCTCCAGCCTTGTCCTTGTCAACCCTCACACCTGTGTTAACAAGAGAATCACTGACATGTCAGCTGGTCCTTTTGTGGCAGGGCTGAAATGCAGTGGAAATGTTTTTGGGGGATTCAGTTCATTTGCATGGCAAAGAGGGACTTTGCAATTAATTGCAATTCATCTGATCACTCTTCATAACATTCTGGAGTATATGCAAATTGCCATCATACAAACTGAGGCAGCAGACTGTGAAAATTTATATTTGTGTCATTCTCAACTTTTGGCAACGACTGTACACTCTACAGTACTAGATAGTTATACACAGTCCAGTGTACCGCGCGCGCACACACACACACACACACACACACTAATCAAACTTGCTTTACTCAACTTCAGTAGGCCTTCAGTACGTTTCTCCATCTCTCCCCTCTCTCACTCGTCCAGGCAGAGAAGCACCACCCGGCCCTGGTCAAGGTGCTGTGTTCAGAGCTGGACGTTCAGCCTGAGGCCCTGCTGGACTTTGAGCTGTGTCTGGCTGACACTCAACCGGGGGTGAGTCTTGTCTCAACATCTCCTCCCCCTCTGTTAATGACATCGATAACAGATTACTGACGTGTGTGTTTGCTGTGTAGGCAATTGGAGGTGTGTTTGAAGAGTTCATCTACTCCCCCCGTCTGGACAACCTCCACAGCTGCTACTGTGCCCTACAGGTGAGTCTCCTCTCTCCTCTATTCCAACTCAACACTCCACCTCCAGACACTAACAACAGGTCTCCTTCTCAAAGTACATGAACATCTGAGAGTAGGAACCTCACATGTTTTCCTCCAGCGTGTTTGAGAGGGACGAGAGGAATCGGAACATGACTACCACCATAATGTGAACGTCCTCTTTAACCTTACCATTCATTCTACTTCCTCTTTAACCTTAACCTTCATTCACCTAACCTTACCCTCTTTTCCTCTGTCCACTAGGCTCTGATGGACTCCTGCATCTCTGGAGACTCTTTGGCCACAGACCCCAACATCAGGATGGTGACTCTGTTTGACAATGAAGAGGTCAGTACCCCAGTCCTGTGTTGGCTAAATTCCTTCTGTGTAGAGCTTCTCCTTATCACTGGGCTATAGCTAT
Source organism: Salmo trutta (assembly GCF_901001165.1). Taxonomy (NCBI): domain Eukaryota; kingdom Metazoa; phylum Chordata; class Actinopteri; order Salmoniformes; family Salmonidae; genus Salmo; species Salmo trutta. The sequence continues at coordinate 262,701 of NW_021822200.1, read as the reverse complement.
GAACTATAACTAGAGCCCAGAGTTTTCTGGTGGTCAGGAAAACCCCCTGGGAACATATTCACAAAGTATCTCTGATAAGGAGTGCTGATATAGGATCAGGTTCACCCTCTAATTATAATGTAAAAGGCCCCGACCCTCGGTATATCTAACCCAGGGCTCTCCAACCCTGTTCCTGGAGAGATGCCCTCCTGTAGGTTTATACTCCCACCCTGTACCTGGAGAGATACCCTCCTGTAGGTTTTCACTTCTTCTCCAGTTGTAGAATAACTGATTTAGCCTATCACCCAGCTAATTATTAGAATCAGGTGCTCTAAATTAGGGTTGAAGTATAAACCTACAGGAGGGAACAGGTTTGGAGAGCCCTAACCTATCTGGTGTGCTAACACTTAACACTTCCCCCTGTGGCCTGTAGGTGGGGTCAGAGAGCGCCCAGGGGGCGGCGTCCAACCTGACAGAGCTGATCCTGAGTCGTCTGTCCTCCTCCCCCACCAACCTCACAGCCTTCCAGCAGGCGGTGCCACGCTCCTTCATGATCAGTGCCGACATGGCCCACGCCCTGCACCCCAACTACCAGTCAGTACCATACAGTAACCTGTCAATCACTCTGTTTCTATAGTAACACTCCAACTACCAGTCAGTTTACCCCTACTCCCTATAGAAACACCATACTGTTAATCACTCTGTTTCTATAGTAACACTCCAACTACCAGTCAGTTTACCCCTACTCCCTATAGAAACACCATACTGTTAATCACTCTGTCTCTATAGTAACACTCCAACTACCAGTCAGTTTACCCCTACTCCCTATAGAAACACCACACTGTTAATCACTCTGTCTCTATAGTAACACTCCAACTACCAGTCAGTTTACCCCTACTCCCTATAGAAACACCATACTGTTAATCACTCTGTGGTTGCATCCCAATTCTCACCATTTTCCCAAAGTGTCTACTTCCTGCCATGGATTTAATGGTGGAACCTCCCTCCACACCATTATTACACCAATGAAGCGTTTTTAGGTCCATGATAGAAAGTGTGCAAGTGCAGTCAGGTTCTAGAACAACATCCCAACTACCAGTCAGTGTACAGTATGCCTGGGGAATAATAGTCTCATTTATATATTTATATCATATTAGATATATAATTGACTGCTGTTGTAATGTTGTTGTTGTACCGGCTGGGACCAGAAGACAGTTTGAAAGATGTTTGCTGTGTTTATAGTTTTGATAGACTTTCATTTTCACCCCAGGGAGAAGCATGATGAAAACCACAGACCAGCCTTCCACAAGGTACATAGCTCAAATTACCACCTCAGCAATACACTGAAAACCCCCATTAGAACTGGTGGACTTATTGTTGGAATCTTCTACAAAGAATGTCTACAATTAGATTTAGGTAAAATGGTCATGATGGTCCTGTGTGTAATATTTGTGGCAGACATGCTATACAATTATTTCTGTATGTTTTCTATACAAATATCTGAAGTCCTAGTCGGTGTGATTGTCTGAATGTCCTCTCTCTCTCAGGGTCCTGTAGTTAAATTCAACAGTAACCAGCGCTATGCCACTACGGCTGTGACAGCCTCCATCTTGAGAGAGATCGCCAGTCGTGTTGGTGTGCCTCTTCAGGTAATTGGCGTGTGCGCTCGTGTGATTTTTGTTCATACATGCTTGTTTCTCTGTGTGCTTTGTGGACTGCGTGGGTTTGTGATCTTGTTTCTTAAATCCACTCTGCAAGGAGCACATCTTCTAGCAAAGTAGTGCTGAGGTGAAGAAAGTGTAGTGGTGATTTAAACCAAGCCTTAGTGCAGTGGTGATTTAAACCAAGCCTTAGTGCAGTGGGGATTTAAACCAGAAGCCTTAGTGCAGTGGGGATTTAAACCAGAAGCCTTAGTGCAGTGGGGATTTAAACCAGAAGCCTTAGTGCAGTGGGGATTTAAACCAGAAGCCTTAGTGCAGTGGGGATTTAAACCAGAAGCCTTAGTGCAGTGGGGATTTAAACCAGAAGCCTTAGTGCAGTGGGGATTTAAACCAGAAGCCTTAGTGCAGTGGGGATTTAAACCAGAAGCCTTAGTGCAGTGGGGATTTAAACCAGAAGCCTTAGTGCAGTGGGGATTTAAACCAGAAGCCTTAGTGCAGTGGGGATTTAAATCAGAAGCCTTAGTGCAGTGGGGATTTAAATCAGAAGCCTTAGTGCAGTGGGGATTTAAACCAAGCTTAATGGAGAGGGAGACTGAAATCGAGAGCCTCTTAAGAGTAGATGATGAAGGATGTTCAGCTCCCACAAGGACACTTTATTCACCTTAGTGCCTGGTGAAACTATGGCTCTGGTCCATTTCCCTCCCTGGAGTGTGCACTCATTCACCCCCATGTGGACTCAGAAGGAATGGACTGGTGTAAATCCAGATTTAAATAGAGATGCAGGAACGACACTTCCAGTTCTGACACATGTTGAGTTTCCCCACACAGCTGACATCCAATTTATGCCTGAGTGATTAATGAGCATCCATGGAAATGGAATCAATAAAACTGAATGCAACAGTACATTTGTGTATTCTTTCCACAGATGCTTCAACTGTACCTAGTAAGCATTAGTTAATTCATTACCCTCCTGACCCTGTTTCTGTGGCCCCAGGATGTGATGGTGCGTAACGACAGCCCCTGTGGGACCACCATCGGCCCCATCCTGTCTTCCCGCCTGGGGATCCCCGTGCTGGACATCGGTGCCCCCCAGCTGGCCATGCACTCCATCAGGGAGATGTGCTGCACCTCTGGAGTGCTCCAGTCTACCAACCTATTCAAGGTACTGGACCCTGTACTAACCCACTCCAGGGTTGGGGTCCATTTCAAATCAGGAAGTACACTAAAATTCCAATTCCCTTGAATGCTTGTCAAGTAGGAAAATGTGGCTTTGGCATGACCCCCAAACCCTGACCCACTCCATCACCCTGATACCCTTTTCACTCTGCTGTTTCTCTGAACCAAACTGAGCCAAGCGGTTCTGCCTGGCCTGGGTGCACATCTACTGTAGTTGCTGGGCAATGTGGAAGGAAAATATCAGAGCCAGCACAGTGTGGTTGCGAACAGCACGATAGTGTGAAAGTGGTATCAGACAGTCAGTACATTCTATGGGTCTAATTGTGTTGTAATCTGACCAGACATAGTGAACCATAATGTCTCACTATGTTGGTGGATGATGATGATGATGATGATGATGAGGGGCTGATATGTCTTCCGTCTGTTCTTACCAGGGCTTCTTTGAGCTCTTCCCCACTGTGAGAGACATGGTGACTGTGGACTAGCCTGGGGAAAGGACACAACATGGACAGACAGATGTCCTCCTCTGGGTCTCTCTACACACTGTGTTATTTGTTTACTCACATGACAGTGCCGCAGCAGAACTTTTTGCACACATTCAGAGACAAGGAAAGATCCTTCAAATGATGTTTCTGATGAACTGAAATGGTTTATAAAATTATATCTTTAATCTACACATCCTCTCTCCTTCCCTTGTTTTTGCTGACTCATTCTAATACGAAAGACACTGACTAATTCATAGAGGTCATAGGATATAGAGCATTCATTTGTCTATATGCTCACAGAGATCCACACATATAACCTAAAAGGCTGGAAGCAATGGGCACCGCAGCGCCCCTGGACCAATTATAGGGGGTTAAGTAACTTGCTTAAAGGCACAACGGCAGATGATGCATTTCCGCACTAGATTTTCCCGTCTTGAGTTGGGATTCGAACCAGCAACCCTCTGGTTGAGGCCTGCTTCTCTAACCGCTGCCTCTTATGTTGCACTGGATCTCCAATTCAAAGAAAGTGTTTGGCCCACACTCCATAGCAAGTCTAGTACCAGTGGTGAAACAACATACAATGTTGACAAAAATCTAAACACAACAATTTTACTGAGTTACAGTTCATATAAGGAAATCAGTCAATTGAAATGCATTCATTAGGCCCTAATCTATGGATTTCACATTACTGGGTGCAGCCATGGGTGGGCCTAGGAGGGCATAGGCCCACCTACTTGGGAGCCAGGCCCAGCCAATCAGAATTAGTTTTTCCCCACCAAACCTTATTTCAGACAGAAATACTCCTCAGTTTCATCAGCTGTCTGGTCCTGGGCTGGCGTGGTTACACAAGATTGGAAGCAGTTTATGGTAGAGAAATGAACATTCAGTTCTCTGGCAACAGCTCTGTTGGACATTACTGCAGTTAGCATGCCAATTACACGCTCCCTCAACTTGAGACATCTGTGACATTGTGTTGTGTGACAAAACTGCACATTTTAGAGTGGCCTTTTATTGTCCCCAGCACAGGGTGCACCTGTGTAATGATCATGCTTCTTAATCCATCCACCTGACAGGTGTGGTATATCATCTTGGCAAATGAGAAATTATCACTAACAGGGATGTAAACAAATTTGTGCACAATTTGAGAGAAATAAGCTTTTTGTGAGTTTGGAACATTTCTGGGATATTTTATTTCAGCAGATGAAACATGGGACAAACACTTTACATGTTGCATTTATATTTTTTATTCAGTATAATTAGAGGAACTGAGGAATACATGGTAAGAATTACTTGAACTTTGTTCATTTTGCCCAGTGGGCTATGACGCAATGGTGGATCTCCCAAAGGTGAACCGGCCATGCAGAAAGACTTCCGCTCCTGATCCGAAGCAGCGCGCATCCCGGGATTTACACATTTCTCGCAACACTTGCTGTCGCACTCACAGTGCGAAAATCCACGTCCTTTGGAGTCGGAGTGGATGTGCGGCATTAGAAAGTCTCTTCGATAGTTGACACGGATCATGAGGGTTTAAAACGCACCGCTGAACAGCTCTGTCTGTCTTGGGGAAACCATGGGATCTCAGCGGCTATGGAGCGTGTTATGTGTGATGACGGTGTGCTATCAGACGGGGATGTCAAGCAGATACGGTAAGGGAGAAAATGAACTGAGTCACTCACCGAGGCAGGTAACAGGTCTACATACACAGCCATTTAGAAATCTCAGCCAAGGCAATAGCATATAGTGAATAAATCAATGCAATATATTGACGGGGTCCATGAGCCATATTCTGCTACTTCAAACTGGATTTGCCAGAATAACAACTAAGAATATAGCCACATATGCTCAATTATTTTAGTATCATTCACCATACTGTTTTGCTTTTCTGTGCATTGTAGCAGGCAATATTAGTATAGTGTTGTAAACAACGTGCATTTACTTATACACAACACATGTTAAGAAATGGAGAGATTCAGATGTGATTCAACATTTCTGGATGTCAGTTATGTTTGTTTAGGCGATTGGAGGCTATTTATGTGGGCTAAATATGAAATTGCGTCACGACACACTTGGTTTGAATAGTGACTTGGGGCTGTAGACTTCTGCTTGGATTGAATGATGGGTTTCCGAAAACAGCGTCAGATAGGCATGATTCATCATAGCTCTTCTCCGCAGTAATAGTGGATGAAGGACCAGTAATAGCCTGCTGTGCCCCACGCCTTGGCTCGGCGCGCTCAATAAAAACAACACTGCGAGGGAGAGCGCTTCTTCACGTCATTCAAAAGTCAGAAGATTAGGGTTATGTTTTTGTGTCGGCTACGCGTCTGGTGTTTTTGCTTTTTGTAGATGACGATATCATTTTGATTTGTGTAAAATGACCTGCGCTAAGTTTAAACAACCATGTGAGCACAATGTAGCAGGTAGCCTAGTGGTTAGAGCGTTGGGCCAGTAACCGAAAGGCTGCTGGATCGAATCCCCGAGCTGACAAGGCCGTCATTGTAAATAAGATTTTGTTCTTAACTGACTTGCCTAGTTAAATAAAGGATAAAAAAATGTAATGAAATTGAATGACAACAACCACTGTCATTATAGGTTTACAAAGGCCCGTTCTGTAATACTGCGATTACAACCACCCACTGACCTCGCGCCCTCCAGGCTGGTTAGACCTCGCGCCCTCCAAGCTGGTTAGACCTCGCGCCCTCCCTCCAGGCTTGTTAGAAGTTAAATTACTAAAGTTGGATCATGTTCTAATGTAACCAGCCTACTGATGGCAGTTTGTCAAGCTGCAGCCAATCCTACCACCTCGAACTTTACATCAGTAGTGCACTGTCCATGGTGCTGAAATGAGCGCGCAGGCGCAATGGCATGTGCGTTGGTTATAGCCAGTCTTTTTAGAACCATGGACAGACGGCAAACAGACTGATGGTTCGCTTGGTTTCGGTGTCGATGGCCGCTTGATATTTCGGTGCTGTAGGGCAGGCTAAACCTGTGCTGTGGAGGCAGACAGGCAGGCACACACACTGCCTGTCCACTGACCTTAACTCCGTTCTGGTGAGACGTCGACCTGACTACTGTTAGTTCATCACACTAGGGGAAAAGGTATTGCTTTGCCTCCTTCATTTCCAGCTGTGTCAATCTAAGGAGAATTTTACCATATCTAACTGGCTATGACTGCCTTCCTTTTGACATGCCGGTTTGTGGAGTTAGCAGAAGTGAAACAGTAGGCCTAGGCCTAACATTGTGCAGGTAACTAATAAACCAATAGTAGCGTACTACTGTGTGTTCTATACCCCCCTCCCCCCATCGGTGTGACTCACCACGAGGACTGTCGTCAGAACCTGAAGGATCCTTCATTCATATGGCTTCACCCCATGTGAATAAACAGGAATGAGTGAGAACTGCATACATTCTATGTATTTGGAGATTTTGTTGGATGACCAGACCAATTTACTGAGCATGTTTAAGGCACAATACTAACAAAGCTGAAGAGGCATATACACGTGTATGTATCAAGTATAACTCACCTATTCTGATGGTTATGAATCACATAACGATAGTCTTTAAATCCAGTGGTACTGATGGTTATGAATCACATAACGATAGTCTTTAAATCCAGTGGTACTGATGGTTATGAATCACATAACGATAGTCTTTAAATCCAGTGGTACTGATGGTTATGAATCACAATATGATAGTCTTTTAATCCGGTGGTACTGATGGTTATGAATCACATAACGATAGTTTTTAAATCCGGTGGTACTGATGGTTATGAATCACAATATGATAGTCTTTAAATCCGGTGGTACTGATGGTTATGAATTACATAACGATAGTCTTTAAATCCGGTGGTACTGATGGTTATGAATTACATAACGATAGTCTTTAAATCCGGTGGTACTGATGGTTATGAATCACATAACGATAGTCTTTAAATCCGGTGGTACTGATGGTTATGAATCACAATATGATAGTCTTTAAATCCGGTGGTACTGATGGTTATGAATTACATAACGATAGTCTTTAAATCCGGTGGTACTGATGGTTATGAATCACATAACGATAGTCTTTAAATCCGGTGGTACTGATGGTTATGAATCACAATATGATAGTCTTTAAATCCGGTGGTACTGATGGTTATGAATCACATAACGATAGTCTTTAAATCCGGTGGTACTGATGGTTATGAATCACAATATGATAGTCTTTAAATCCGGTGGTACTGATGGTTATGAATCACATAACGATAGTCTTTAAATCCGGTGGTACTGATGGTTATGAATCACAATATGATAGTCTTTAAATCCGGTGGTACTGATGGTTATGAATCACATAACGATAGTCTTTAAATCCGGTGGTACTGATGGTTATGAATCACAATATGATAGTCTTTAAATCCGGTGGTACTGATGGTTATGAATCACATAACGATAGTCTTTAAATCCGGTGGTACTGATGGTTATGAATCACAATATGATAGTCTTTAAATCCGGTGGTACTGATGGTTATGAATTACATAACGATAGTCTTTAAATCCGGTGGTACTGATGGTTATGAATTACATAACGATAGTCTTTAAATCCGGTGGTACTGATGGTTATGAATCACATAACGATAGTCTTTAAATCCAGTGGTACTGATGGTTATGAATCACATAACGATAGTCTTTAAATCCGGTGGTACTGATGGTTATGAATCACAATATGATAGTCTTTAAATCCGGTGGTACTGATGGTTATGAATTACATAACGATAGTCTTTAAATCCGGTGGTACTGATGGTTATGAATCACATAACGATAGTCTTTAAATCCGGTGGTACTGATGGTTATGAATCACAATATGATAGTCTTTAAATCCGGTGGTACTGATGGTTATGAATTACATAACGATAGTCTTTAAATCCGGTGGTACTGATGGTTATGAATCACAATATGATAGTCTTTAAATCCGGTGGTACTGATGGTTATGAATCACAATATGATAGTCTTTAAATCCAGTGGTACTGATTGTTATGAATCACATAACGATAGTCTTTAAATCCGGTGGTACTGATGGTTATGAATCACAATATGATAGTCTTTAAATCCGGTGGTACTGATGGTTATGAATCACATAACGATAGTCTTTAAATCCGGTGGTACTGATGGTTATGAATCACAATATGATAGTCTTTAAATCCGGTGGTACTGATGGTTATGAATCACAATATGATAGTCTTTAAATCCAGTGGTACTGATGGTTATGAATCACAATATGATAGTCTTTAAATCCGGTGGCACTGATGGTTATGAATCACATAACGATAGTCTTTAAATCCGGTGGTACTGATGGTTATGAATCACATAACGATAGTCTTTAAATCCGGTGGTACTGATGGTTATGAATTACATAACGATAGTCTTTAAATCCGGTGGTACTGATGGTTATGAATCACATAACGATAGTCTTTAAATCCAGTGGTACTGATGGTTATGAATCACATAACGATAGTCTTTAAATCCAGTGGTACTGATGGTTATGAATCACATAACGATAGTCTTTAAATCCGGTGGTACTGATGGTTATGAATCACAATATGATAGTCTTTAAATCCGCTGGTACTGATGGTTATGAATTACATAACGATAGTCTTTAAATCCGGTGGTACTGATGGTTATGAATCACATAACGATAGTCTTTAAATCCGGTGGTACTGATGGTTATGAATCACAATATGATAGTCTTTAAATCCGGTGGTACTGATGGTTATGAATCACATAACGATAGTCTTTAAATCCGGTGGTACTGATGGTTATGAATCACAATATGATAGTCTTTAAATCCGGTGGTACTGATGGTTATGAATATGATACTTTTTAGATCTGGTGGGGTGTTACATTTCTCAGGTTGTCAGACAGTGAGAGGTGAGACACAGGGAAATGGTGTGTGATTTCAGCCCATAGCATCACCTGTCATGGCCATCTGTCTATATACACCTCAGAGGACAAAAACAAGTCTGTTATCTGAAGATTAAAGGGGCCATCTGCAGTTGAAACAATAACAAAGAGGCCTCCCCGCCACCGTTTTGATAAAAAGTTGAGGGATGGGGTGGCTGGAGAAATGTAACCACTCTGAAATTCTGCCCATCAATTAAATACAGATGATAGTTGTAACCATGTTTTGAGGCTATACAGTGTTTGTTTACATTCACATTGGAGTAAATCAAGCTTATCGTGTTGGATTCTGATGGGGTACAACATATTCATGAAGCATTTCTAAGTTATATTGTTCAAGAATCAATGGGTACATATCATTAATGTATGAGTCCAAGAATGGATGTAGCAACTGTAGATTACCCCTTTAAATCTGTAAAATATAAATCTGCATCCCAAATGGCACCCTATTCCCTATATAGTGCACTACTTTAGACCAGGGCCCTATTCCCTATATAGTGCACTACTTTAGACCAGGGCCCTATTCCCTATATAGTGCACTACTTTTGACCAGGGCCCATAGGGAACAGGGTACCATTTGATATTCAGACTCTTATCTGAAGCTATAAAAGAGAACTCAAATGGACTCAAAGCCTCACCAGACTCACCATTATTCAACTCAACATGCCGTGTCTGTCCTCACTCTATCCCTGTACTTATAGCCCATTATTTTATTCTCATTTCAGATATGATTGTAGTTGCAGTAACACTTTAAAAATAGCCCTTGTGTTGTAGAGTGCTCCCCCACTTCCTCTGTCCAGGCCCTGACTCCCAGTGGTACAGATCTGCTATCTTAATTTGATCACTCTGTTGTCGCAGAGATATCCTGCAAATTGTAGTGTATTCAAGGTTTTAAAAGGCTTCTAAAGTTGGTAATTTCCACCTGATTTGCACCAGCGGAAAATGTATCAACCCCTACAAAAATGTCCATTAATTATAATCCACATAATAATTCAAATTTCCTGTTGCTTGAGGATTATTTTCCTGCTGTGAGAAGCAGGGTCAAATTAAGGTAGCGCATCTGTAGGCTGAGAGAGAGTTTGATGGGGGGAGAGAGTTTGATGGGGGAGAGAGAGAGTTTGAGGGGGAGAGAGAGAGAGTGAGGGGGAGAGAGTTTGAGGGAGAGAGTGAGGGGAAGAGAGAGAGATTGAGGGGGAGAGAGAGAGAGTTTGAGGGGGAGAGAAAGAGAGAGCGAGAGAGTTTGAAGGGGAGAGTGAGGGGGAGTGAGAGTGAGGGAGAGAGAGAGCGTTTGAGAGGCAGAGAGAGAGAGTTTGAGGGGGAGGGGGAGAGAAAGAGAGGCAGAGAGAGTTTGAAGGGGAGAGAGAGTTTGAGGGGGGAGAGAGTGAGTTTGAGGGGGAGACAGAGAGAGAGAGAATTTGAAGAGGAGAGAGAGAGAGTTTGAAGGGGGGAGAGAGAGAGAGCGTTTGAAGGGGGGAGAGAGAGAGTGAGTTTGAGAGAGGGAGGGAGAGAGAGAGAGAGTGAGTTTGAGAGAGAGAGAGAGAGAGAGAGTGAGTTTGAGGGGGAGTGAGAGAGAGAGAGTTTGAGAGGGAGATTATGGGAAGGGAGATGGAGGAAAACAAACTCAGATCACCGTGGAGAAAGAACAAGAAACACCCAGTCATGTGACTGAGTTTAACTCTGGGGTGGAAACATCCAAGGTGATAATTATGTCCATGCTGTTTGGAACTCTTTTGTTCATGGAGCTCTGACTCATGCATGTATACAGCACAATGCAGCAAATGTTGCTATGATACAGCCCTGTGCTAATTATTGACTGCTGTAATAGCTTTTATTGACTGTTGTGGGATACACATAATCAGCCTTCAGCACATGCCTCTTCCCCAGAGATAACCTAGACTCCTGCTAAACTTGTGTTGTGTGTTACATCTCTCCCTCATATTTCTGAACAGCTGAAATAACAACAAAACAGCCCAGAGAATTACGCCACGCAGTTTGATCAAGACTGTTGCTATGATACTTCCAACCCAGTTCACTTCACGTTATTGTCTAATTTCACATCTTGAGTTCCTTGAGGTAGAACACAATGGACATTGCCATAGATGACATCACAAGGTCACACCAACAGAATGCAAAACACGTGATACAACACAGTGCTGTACAACAGTCAAGAATAAGTCTAGAATACAGGGCCAAAGTATATTATCTTAGATGCAGGATACAGCTATACTCATTACTAGAACAAGAGATGTACTATGATGTAGCCCCCAGGGATTGATAGTCTGTATTTTTGTATGCGGTTGATTGATTGACATGCTCTTGGGGCTCGGGGGCAGTGCACTAGTGGTTTGTCCAGTCTGTGATGGACTCTAGCTTGGCAACAATCTCCCCTGCTACTGCTGCAGACAGACGAGAGAGGGATGGACAGAGGAAGAGAGAGAGGCGTGTGAAGAAAGGGAGGGATAGAGTGTGTATTAGTCATCATATGGCAGATATATCCAGACATGGATTCAAATAGTATCTGACTTCTTTCAAATACTTTGAGCCTTTGATTGAGCCTGCCTGAAGTGCCAGATGGACGAGGCTTGGACCGTTGGAACTATTCCATTGGTTCCGTTGCTCGGCGCCAGGCAAACTCAATCAAATGCAGCTAAAGTATTTGAAAGACAACTAATACTATTTCTGGTGCACGGACAGACATGCTCTGTTTTCTCCTCTATGTTTCATCTTGTCTTGTCTGTGATCTTGTCTTTGTGTCTGGGGAATCGTATTGTTTTTCCCACAGAGAGACAGCCCTCTAGGCCAGTCTGTCCCCAGTTTCTGTTTTTGTAATACAGTACACACATAATCATGAATGCAAACTCACTCACTCACACATACACACAGCCGTGTTGTGTCACATCTGGCCGTGTTTCCTCCCCGAGCAGATTGGAGCTCTGTAAAGGTCACCCATTACCTCCTTCATATACACACACACACACACACACACACACACACACACCCCTTCTCTCTCTCTCTCAATTCAAAGGGCTTTATTGGCATGGGAAACATATGTTTACATTGCCAAAGCAAGTTAAATAAAAAATGAACAGTAAACATTACACTCACAAAAGTTCCATAGGAATAGAGACATTTCAAATGTCATATTATGTCTATATACAGTTTAGCAATGATGTGCAAATAGTTTAAGTACACAAGGGAAAATAAATAAACATAAATATGGGTTGTATTTACAATGGTGTTTGTTCTTCACTGGTTTCCCTTTTCTTGTGGCAACAGGTCACAAATCTTGCTGCTGTGATGTCACACTGTGGTATTTCACCCAGTAGATATGGGAGTTTATCAAAATGTGGATTTGTTTTCAAATTCTTTATGGGTCTGAGGGATATACAGTGCATTCGGAAAGTCTTCAGACCACTAGACTTTTTCCACATTTTGTTACGTTACAGCCTTATTCTAAAATAGATTTTTTTCAAATTCCCCTCTCATCAATCTATACACAATACCCCATAATGATAAAGCAAAAACAGTTTTTTAGAATTTTTTGCAAATGTATTAAAAATAAACAACTAAAATATCCCATTTACATAAGTATTCAGACCCTTTACTCAGTACTTTGTTGAAGCACCTTTGGCAGCGATTACAGCCTTGAGTCTTCTTCGGTATGACGCTACAAGCTTGGCACACCTGTATTTGGAGAGTTTCTCCTATTCTTCTCTGCAGATCCTCTCAAGCTCTGTCAGGTTGGATGGGGAGCATCGCTACACAGCTATTTTCAGGTCTCTCCAGAGATGTTAGATCGGGTTCAAGTCTGGGTTCTGGCTGGACCAATCAAGGACATTTAGAGATTTGTCCCGAAGCCACTCCTGCGTTACCTTGGCTGTGTGCTTAGGGTTGTTGTCCCGTTGGAAGATGGACCTCCACCCCAGTCTGAGGTCCTGAGCGCTCTGGGGCAAGTTTTCATTAAGGATCGCTCTGTACTTTGCTCCGTTTATCTTTCCTTCGATCCTAACTAGTCTCCCAGTCCCTGCCATTGAAAAACATCCCCACAGCATGATGCTGCCAACACAATGCATCACTGTAGGGATGTTGCCAGGTTTCCTCCAGACGTGACACTTGGCCTTCAGGCAAAGGAGTTCAATCTTGGTTTCATCAGACCAGAGAATCTGGTTTCTCATGGTCTGAGAGTCCTTTAGGTGCCTTTTGGCAAACTCCAAGCGGACTGTTATGTGCCTTTTACTGAAGAGTGGGTTCCTTCTGGCCACTCTACCATAAATGCCTGATTGGTGGAGTGCTACAGAGATGGTTGTCCTTCTGGAAGGTTCTCTCATCTCCACAGAGGAACTCTGCAGCTGTATCAGAGTGACCATCGGGTTCTTAGTCACCTTCCTGACCAAGCCCCTTCTCCCCCAATTGCTCAGTTTTACCAGGCGGCCAGCTCTAAGAAGAGTCTTGGTGGTTCCAAACTTCTTCCATTTAAGAAAGATGGAGGACACTGTGTTCTTGGGGACCTTCAATGCTGCAGAAATAGTTTGGTACCCTTCCCCAGATCTGTGCCTCGACACAAACCAGTCTCGGAGCTCTACGGACAATTCCTTCCACCTCATGGCTTGGTTTTTGCTCTGACATGCACTATCAACTGTGGGACCTTATATAGACAGGTGTGTGCCTTTCCAAATCATGTCCAATCAATTGAATTTATCACAGGTGGATTCCAATTAAAGTTGTAGAAACATCTCAAGGATGATCAATGGAACATAGCAAAGGGTCTGAATACTTATTTAAATAAGGTATTTATGTTTTTTATCTTTAATACATTTGCAAAAATGTCTAAAAAAACTATTTTTGCTGTGTCATTATGGGGTATTGTGTGTAGATTGATGAGGAAAATGTTTTATTTAATCCAATTTAGAATAAGGCTGTAATGGAACAAAATGTGGAAAAAGTCAAAGGGTCAATACTTTCCGAAAGCACTGTGTGTGTCTCTACTATGGTCATACATTTGGCAGGAGGTTAGGAAGTGCAGCGCAGTTTCCACCTCATTTTGTGGGCAGTGTGCACATAGTCTGTCTTCTCTTGAGTGCCAGGTCTGCCTACGGCGACCTTTCTCAATAGTCAGTCTCAGTGGTCAGGTATTCTGCCACTGTGTATTCTCTGTTAGGGCCAAATAGCATTCTAGTTTGCTCCGTTTTTTTGTTAATTCTTTCCTATGTGTCAAGTAATTATCTTTTTGTTTTCTCATGATTTGGTTGGATCTAATTGTGTTGCTGTCCTGGGGCTCTGTGGGGTGTGTTTGTGTTTGTGAACAGAGCCCCAGGACCAGCTTGCTTAGGGGACTCTTCTCCAGGTTCATTCATCTGTAGGTGATGGATTTGTTATGGAAGGTTTGGGAATCGCTTCTTTTTAGGTGGTTGTAGAATTTAACGGCTCTTAAATTCTCTATCTCTCTTTTTCTCTCTTTTTCCATCTCTCTCTCTCTCATTTCCCTCCTCCAGTTTAATTCAAGGGTACATTATTGTCATGACGTATTGTCAATTGCCAGAAAATCTGAAATAATAGAAAATCTCTCTCTCCCTTCCTCCTCTCGCTCTCTTCCTCCCTCTCTATCTCTCTCTGTTCTTCCCCTCCCTCTTTCTATCTTTCTTTCTCTCTCTCTTTTCCTCTCTCTCTCTTTCTCCTCCCCCTCTCCATGTGCTTCTCAGGCTGTCTGTTTGAGAAGAAGCTCTGCCCCAGAGACCAGCCCTGCTCAGATGGTCAGTATGACATGATAACACCATCTCTCTATCTAACCCATCTTCTTCACGTCGTCTCACTATACAATCATCTCACTGTCACCAGACACTCCAGGGGGTGTTGGCAGTTCTTTAATAAGACAGGGGTGTCAAATTCTTAGTCCTCGTGTGCCAAAGTCTCTTCCTGCTTCCATTTCAACTGTAACTGATTGGCTGGAGGCTACACAAATGTCCAATCAGTCTGGGGTCTAGACCTGGGAAATCAGGTGTGTAGCCTCCAGCCAATCAGAAACAGTAATGTATCAATAAGTTGAAACGGAAACAGGAAGAGACTTTGACGCTTGACGAAGATTTTCTATTATATTGACAAGATGGTCGAGTGACCGCTCTAACAATGGAAATACATGTCCTCAAAGATGGAAGGCAGGCAGGCAGGAGGAGTCGAGATCAGGTATTTGTATTTATTATGGATCCCCATTAGCTGCTGCCAAAGCAGCAGCTACTCTTCCTGGGGTCCAGCAAAATTAAGGCAGTTTATACAATTTTAAAACATTAAAATACATTCACAGATTTCGCAACACACCGTGTGCCCTCAGGTCCCTACTTCACCACTACCACATATCTACAGTACTAAATTAGTGTGTGTGTGTGTGTGTGTGTGTGTGTGTGTGTGTGTGCCAATGTTTGTGTTGCTTCACAGTCCCCGCTGTTCCATAAGGTGTTTTTTTATCTGTTTTTTAAATGTAATTTTACTGCTTGCGTCAGTTACTTGATGTGGAATAGAGTTCCATGTAGTCATGGCTCTATGTAGTACTGTGTGCCTTCCATAGTCTGTTCTGAACTTGGGGACTGTGAAGAGACCTCTGGTGGCATGTCTTGTGTGGTATGCATGTATGTCCGAGCTGTGTGCCAGTAGTTTAGACGGACAGCTCGGTGCATTCAACTTGTCAATACCTCTCATGAATAAAAGTAGTGATGAAGTCAATCAAGAGAAGACTCCACTTTCAGCCAGGAGAGATTGACATGCATATTATTAATGTTAGCTCTCTGTGTACATCCAAGGTCCAGCCATGCTGCCCTGTTCTGAGCCAATTGCAATTTTACGAAGTCCTTTTTTGTGGCACCTGACCACACTACTGAACAGTAGTCCAGGTGTGACAAAACTAGGGCCTGTAGGACCTGCCTTGTTGATAGTGTTGTTAAGAAGGCAGAGCATCGCTTTATTATAGACAGACTTTTCCCCATCTTAGCTACTACTGCATCAATATGTTTTGACCATGACAGTTTACAATCTGTTTCTCCAAGCAGTTTAGTCATCTCAACTTGCTCAATTTCCACATAATTTATTACAAGATTTAGTTGAGGTTTAGGGTTTAGTGAGGGTTTTGTTCCAAATACAATGCTTTAAATTTTAGAAATATTTAGGGCTAACTTATTCCTTGCCACCCACTCTGAAACTAACTGAGCTCTTTGTTGCGTGTTGCAGTCATTTCATCACTGTTGTAGCTGACGTGTATAGTGTTGAGTCATCCGCATACATAGAAACTCTGGCTTTACTCAAAGTCAGTGGCATGTCGTTAGTAAAAATTGAAAAAAGCAAGGGGCCTAAACAGCTACCCTGGGGAATTCCTAATTCTAACTGTATTATATTTGATAGGCTTCCATTAAAGAACAACCTCTGTGTTCTGTTAGACAAGTAACTCTTTATCCACATTATAGCAGGGGGTGTAAAGCTATAACACAATAATGTCAAAAGCTGCACTGAAGTCTAACAAGACTGCCCCCACAATCATTTTATCATCAATTTCTCTCAACCAATCATCAGTCATTTGTGTAAGGTGGCACTATTCTAGCCAATCAGAGGACAGATACGCTTGTGAACAACAGGAAAAACTCCATATAAAGTTGCCAAAATGCTACATACATCCACTTATGTCAGTTCATTCATAACAACCTAACCATTACGAAACCTCTATTCGATCGAATAAGCCTCACGTAGCAAATTAGCAATAAAAAAGTGTGTTGACCAAATTCCACACTCTCTCATTGATCTCCATACAAAAATTCCTCACTTCCTGGTTTTATTTTCTTGGACAGACTTTGGGTGGAGTAAACCCTCTCACTTCGCCTCTTCCTCTCTGCGTTGGAGGACTAGAGTTTGACACCCGGGATTTAAAACAAACAGTCCGCTAATAGTAAAACCTACAGCACACATTGAACCCTGTATCTCTTTCCTTCCCCCCTCGTCCGTTATGTCTTCCCTCCTTCATTCACCCCCCTTGTCTCACCCCCCTTGTCTCACCCTCCTTGTCTCACCGCCTTGTCTCACCCCCCTTGTCTCATCCCCCTTGTTTCACCCCCCTTGTCTCTTGACTCTGTTGTTTAATCTGTAATCAGTCACATCCTGTCTTGGAAATGGTATTTGCTCCCCAGTTCCAGTGTGCATCCCAAATGGCACCCTATTCTATGGACCCTGGGCAGAAGTAGTGCACTATAT
This sequence comes from Salmo trutta, assembly GCF_901001165.1. Classification (NCBI taxonomy): domain Eukaryota; kingdom Metazoa; phylum Chordata; class Actinopteri; order Salmoniformes; family Salmonidae; genus Salmo; species Salmo trutta. Next base: position 245,245 of record NW_021822200.1, on the reverse strand, counting down.
AGGGAATAGGGTGTCATTTGGGACTTCATGCATATAATGACGTTAACCAGTTCAACTGTTGTGATGGGCAGGTGTTCTGCTGTCTACTGTCTCATAGGAAATACTACATTATTCATACTCAATTAACTCAATGGCAGTTGTCATGTGTTTCCTGATTTTTGTCTACAGAACTGCATGTGTGCAAATGCGTTTGCGAGTGTGTGTGAGCATGTGTGCCTTCATGTACGATGAGGCACACTCTGAGCATCGGTGTGTAAACATACGGCCTCTCTCCGTCAACCTGCTCTTAACCAATCACGTCTCTTTCCCACCATTTCCATGGCAACAGTGACATCACCCAGCTGACGGCAGTGTCTCTCCCCCATGTGTATGTTAGAGAGAGAGAATGGGTGAGAGAGAGAATAGAGCTGGGCGATGACTCATCGAGACCCACTCACACATCTACAAACACACAAACATCACCATAGTACATCACAATAATTGTGTGCGCGTGCATATGTGTGTTTGTGTGCATGCATGCGTGTGTGTGTTCTGCTGTGTTCTCTGTGCTCTGTAGATGTGTCTGCTGCCCCAACAGGAGAGTGTTCTGTTGGGTTCTGATGTGTTCTGCTGTGTTCTCTATATTCTGTAGATGGACTGTTTGGCCAGTGTCTGCTGCCCCAGCAGGAGAGGGTTCTGTTGGGTTCTGATGTGTTCTGATGTGTTCTCTGTACTCTGTAGATGGACTGTTTGGCCAGTGTCTGCTGCCCCAGCAGGAGAGGGTTCTGTATGAGGTGTCAGTGCCTGTGCTGCACAGACTACAGGAAGTGCTCAAGGAACTGATGATGCAAGGTAATTAAAGTCACGCACACATGTACACACACACACACACACACACACACACACACACACACACACACACACACACAGCCACATATAGACATATTCATACTCCATGCATACTCACTAACCCATTCCCACAAAGGTTGTTAGGTTCAGAGTGTGGTTGTAAAAGTCAACGGTTACCTTAGTGATGGTGGTAAAGATAATGAACAGATAATCAGGTCTCATCTGCTACCACGGCAACAGGGCTGAGGGCTCTATAAGGTCACACTCCTCAAGTTACCAGGTTATATCTATGACTACTGTGATTGACATCTGTATCGGCCTATGGCTGTGCAGGATTGTCCTGGCAGGATGACATCACCCAGTACGTCATTCGCAAGGAGCTGAGCCGTGTTTCACTGACCCGCCCCTCGTCTGGACGTCATGACAACCCCTCGTCTCAGTGAGTCTCCTGCTCTGTTGACTATAATTAAAAGCAGATCTATAATTACATCTGTTCCATTTATTGTCTGCAGATTTTCGCAGGAAGGTCTGTGACTCAATGGGGGAATTGTTTTGTAATAGCAGCCAGGAAAGGTTATGAGATTAGGAAGAGACCGTTAGAAAACCCCAGAAGCAGATCTTTGAGTTTAGAGAAGAGATGTTTAAAATCCAGTCCACGAGGGACAGGCCACAGCCTCTGCGTCTCTCTCTTCCACTGGTAGTTGATTGATTGGTTGGTTTTATTTGTCAGTTAAAAACGTATACACACAGTACATGTATATTTTTTAAACATGGTCGGGATAGCACAGTTCATTCAGATACTTATTTCCATTGTGGTCCCATTGATGAGTGACCTAACCAGACAGTAAGTCACTGTCACTGAGAGTCTGACATAGAGCACAAGTAGACTAAGTCAGACTCAAATGTTGTTAGAAAAAGTGGCCCTCAGAGGACTGGCATCAAATACTTCTGCATTAGAAGGGAGCCATCCTCAGAGGACTGGCATCAAATACTTCTGCATTAGAAGGGAGCCATCCTCAGAGGACTGGAGTCAAATACTCCTGCAGTAGAGGGAAGCCATCCTCAGAGGACTGGAGTCAAATACTCCTGCAGTAGAGGGAAGCCATCCTCAGAGGACTGGAATCAAATACTCCTGCAGTAGAGGGAAGCCATCCTCAGAGGACTGGAGTCAAATACTCCTGCAGTAGAGGGAAGCCATCCTCAGAGGACTGGAGTCAAATACTCCTGCAGTAGAGGGAAGCCATCCTCAGAGGACTGGAATCAAATACTCCTGCAGTAGAGGGAAGCCATCCTCAGAGGACCGGAATCAAATACTCCTGCAGTAGAGGGAAGCCATCCTCAGAGGACTGGAGTCAAATACTCCTGCAGTAGAGGGAAGCCATCCTCAGAGGACTGGAGTCAAATACTCCTGCAGTAGAGGGAAGCCATCCTCAGAGGACTGGAGTCAAATACTCCTGCAGTAGAGGGAAGCCATCCTCAGAGGACTGGAATCAAATACTCCTGCAGTAGAGGGAAGCCATCCTCAGAGGACTGGAATCAAATACTCCTGCAGTAGAGGGAAGCCATCCTCAGAGGACTGGAGTCAAATACTCCTGCAGTAGAGGGAAGCCATCCTCAGAGGACTGGAATCAAATACTCCTGCAGTAGAGGGAAGCCATCCTCAGAGGACTGGAATCAAATAATCCTGCAGTAGAGGGAAGCCATCCTCAGAGGACTGGAATCAAATACTCCTGCAGTAGAGGGAAGCCATCCTCAGAGGACTGGAGTCAAATACTCCTGCAGTAGAGGGAAGCCATCCCCAGAGAACTGGAGTCAAATACTCCTGCATTAGAGGGAAGCCATCCTCAGAGGACTGGAGTCAAATACTCCTGCAGTAGAGGGAAGCCATCCTCAGAGGACTGGAGTCAAATACTCCTGCAGTAGAGGGAAGCCATCCTCAGAGGACTGGAGTCAAATACTCCTGCAGTAGAGGGAAGCCATCCTCAGAGGACTGGAGTCAAATACTCCTGCAGTAGAGGGAAGCCATCCTCAGAGGACTGGAGTCAAATACTCCTGCAGTAGAGGGAAGCCATCCTCAGAGGACTGGAGTCAAATACTCCTGCAGTAGAGGGAAGCCATCCTCAGAGGACTGGAGTCAAATACTCCTGCATTAGAGGGAAGCCATTTTTAGACAGGTGCAGGATGACTTGGAAGTTGAGTTCTTGTGAGTGAGGGAAGCTATGTTCCCTATGAGGGTCTGCAAGTGCTAAGGGGTTGGCCTTATTCTGATATTGTCCATTCACACTGTATCTCTCAGGTCCTCAGAACCTGTGCAGAATGCCCATCTTTCCAAGATGCAGTATCCTCCCAGCTCCAGGACCAAGGCTCAAGGGGACGATCCCAACCCAGACCTGATGCAGAGTTACCTGGACTACATGATCGTGGATCCCTCAAAGGCCTCCCAGTCCCTCCACATGCAAACTCTGGACCCTTACCGCCAGGTGGGAATGGACACACACACACACACACACACACACACACACACACACACACACACACACACACACACACACACACATCTACAGTGTATTTACATAACACTACTCATAGTTATATGGTATTTATCTATTGTATATACATTCATACACACATAACTACTATTACCACATACAGTTCATGTGTGTAAGAATGTATACACAGTACATAGATACTATATAACTATGAGTAGTGTTATGTAAATACATTTCATCTGTACAGTAGATAGATACCATGTAACTATGAGTAGTATGATGTAAATACACTTAATTTCTACAGTAGATAGATACCATATAACTATGATATATAAATACACTGTAGATAGATACTATATAACTATGATATGTAAATACACTGTAGATAGATACTATATAACTATGATATATACATACACTGTAGATAGATACTATATAACTATGATATATAAATACACTGTAGATAGATACTATATAACTATGATATATAAATACACTGTAGATAGATACCATGTAACTATGATATATACATACACTGTAGATAGATACTATATAACTATGATATATAAGTACACTGTAGATAGATACTATATATCTATGAGTAGTATGGTGTAAATACACTTAATTTCTACAGTAGATAGATACCATATAACTATGATATATCAATACACTGTAGATAGATACCATATAACTATGATATATAAATACACTGTAGATAGATACTATATAACTATGAGTAGTATGGTGTAAATACACTTAATCTCTACAGTAGATAGATACTATGATATAAATACACTGTAGATAAATACCACATAATACCCCACAAGACATGCCACGAGGTCTCTTCACAGTCCCCAAGTCCAGAACAGACTATGGGAGGTGTACAGAACTACATGGGGCGGCAGGTAGCCTAGTGGTTAGAGCGTTGGGCCACTAACTGAAAGGTAAAAATCTGTCATTCTACCCCTGAACAAGTTAGTTAACCCACTGTTCCCCAGTAGGCCGTCATTGTAAATAAGAATGTGTTCTTAACTGACTTGCCTAGTTAGATATAGGTTACATTTGAATTAAAAAATTTAAAAATGCATCGAGCCATGGAACTCTATTCCACATCAGGTAACTGATGCAAGCAGTAAAGTTAGATTTAAAAACCAGGTAAAAATACACCTTATGGAACAGTGGGGACTGTGAAGCAACACAAACATAGACACATACACACACACACATGATAACATAAGCACTATACACACACACGTTGACATGGATTTAGTACTGTAGATATGTGGTAGTTGTGGAGTAGGGGCCTGAGGGCACTCAGTGGGTTGTGAAATCTGTGAATGTATTGTAATGTTTTTAAAATTGTATAAACTGCCTTAATTTTGCTGGACCCCAGGAAGCTAATGGGGATCCATAATAAATACAAATACAGTAGATTGTATCAATTCCTTTTCCCAGAGGGCATCTCTGTGTCTGTTTATGGGTTTATTAAGCAGCAGTATGGTTACCAGGACGATGAGGAGCGCTCTCTTAACTCTCTGGAGGGTGGTGGTTTCCCCCGCCCTTCTTCTCACGCCGGGGGTAAAGGGTCCCGCCCCCAGGACCGAGACCGCCAGGTGCTCCAGGACCTGGTCTCCCTGTACCTCTCCTCCCCCGCCCAGCCGACCTCCCGCCACCGTGGGGCAGCAGCACCGATCTCTACCTCTCCCTTGTACCAGGACCTGGACTTCCCTCTGGACTATGCAGAGAACTACGTTTCCCAGCAGGACGTGGAGGTCCGCAAGCAGCAGCAGCTGGATCAGACGCAGAGGAAAGCTCAGAAGGACTATGGATCGCTGGCTGGATTGGATGGTGAGTGTGTGGCAGTCAGTATGTGTGTGTGGGGGGGGGGGGGGTTGGGGTGTTGTGTGTGTCACAGGAGGTTGGTGGTACTTTCATTTGGGAGGACGGGCTCGTGGCAATGACTGGAGCGGAATCAGTGGAATGGTATCAAAGATACATCAAATGCATGGTTTCCATGGTTTCCTCCACTGGGTGGGTGGGTGGGTGGGTGGGTGTGCCACATGAAAATATATCACATTGGACCCCACCACCACCACAGGCCACACCAACCCTGCGCAATTGCTGTAACCACACACCTCCAGAACCCAATCGACCCATTCAAAGCTTTAAATAACTCTAGCTTTTCAGGCTTGCAACTCTCTTGTAGTCCAATATTTACTGACAGTGAGCTGTGAAAATATAACACTGTGCAGACATGCATGCAACATTCTGCATACAGTGGGATTCACTATTTGATGCAAGACTGATACCCTCTATAAGAAATGTGCTAAAGGCCATCTTTTACAGTCTAAATGTCATTTTATTTGTAAAATTCTTCAATGGAAAATTCTCTTAACATTAATGAATAACTTAAAATAAACATAACTTAAATATACATGAACCTTTTCAATTAAAATAAATTAACGTTATCATCTATAGAATAATATAACAAACAAAATAATCAAATCAGCAGCAGATTGTTGAACTAAGTATACATACCAACTAGGAAATAAGCAGCTGGAAAAGTACAAATGGAAAACAAAATGGAAATGAAAAGGCCTGATGGTGGCGCTAGAGGAAAGGTCAAGAGGTCACCAAATCAATAAGTTTCTTCCACTTGGAGTCTTGATTGTGCACAACGAATTTTATGGCAATCCAGCCATTACTTTGAGATATATCTTGTTCTCAGCCTGTGGGCATCATGTGTGTAGTTGTTATGGTTCGTTCCTTTCCTCCTTGTCAATCATCATTGGTTCATTGGTGAAATTAGCATTATGACAATATATTTAATTAAATCATTCAAAAACCTTTATTAATGCAATTGCAGACAGCACGCATGTTACTCCTGAGACCAAAACCCTGCGTCCACAGCTGTACAAACAGAGAGTTACAGTGTTTATCTAAAAGCTAGGCAATAAATGTCCCCAAAGTAGATTTTTTGTGAATGTCTGAGTAGTCTCTTATCTCCTCCACTCCCCTGCAGAGTTCTGTCTCAGTCACACATCTCTAAGAGGGGTCTTCTTTATAAGAGAGAGAAAGAAAGAGCAAACAACTGTGGACCAATTCTAAAACTATATAATGAATATATATATATTGTTAATCTGTAGTCTAGGACCCTATAAATGTAAGGGGGGGGGGGTCTTATAACCCCTCCCATTCTATTAATATGACATAAGCATAATCAATTATTCTAAAACATCAAATATTTGTACAGCCCCAAATCATGACCGCTAGGTGAATCCTGACATAGTGATCCAATATCCATAGCCATGCCATTTAACAGTTATCACTGGCCCTTGTTCAGCCTTACTTACCAAGGGCCCAGCGCCGAGCCTTCTTGCTAGCAAAGTCACTGAACAAGTCCTTGAAGTACAGTTTTCTAGCTAAGTGACTTTCAATGGACAGCATGGCAAGACTGCAAAGCCTGTCCAGGGACATAGTGGACCTCAAATAGTTTTTTAATCAGTTTTAGCTTACTGAAAGCTCTCTCGCCACCATAAATATACGTAAAGCAATGCACACTTCTCCAAAATGCTTTGCAGCTGCATCTTACAGATTGCATTCAGGAGACCAAGAGGGGACAAGTTAGGGGGTAAAGTGGCAGCAGATACAGTGTTCAGGTGTCTGATCTCTGGAATACTTCATGATCAGTGGTTGGCACACAGAAGGGACTTTATCCTCACTAATCTGCCCAACTTTCAGAACAGCAGAGAATGATTCAAAGTGTTTTGCAGTGGTGTGGAACCTAGTGTCCAAGTCACTTATGATGCTGTCCATAGCAGTAAAAACACAGTGTTCTGAAACACCGCTGCTGCACTGTCCTGAGCTGTCTCCTCTTGAGAGGTCTCATCATGGAATCTCTTCCTTTTCCTCTGTGTTCCCAAACACCGCTGCTGCACTGTCCTGAACTGTCTCCTCTTGAGAGGTCTCATCATGGAATCTCTTCCTTTTCCTCTGGCGGCTGTGTTTCTTGCTAAATTCAGGTGCAACATCCATTTGCAGTGTTGCCTCAGACAGGAGAGACTCCCATCCATTTCTAAGAGACTGCATCTCTTCCTTTAAGGCTCTGATATTGGCTGCTTCTGTGTCAAGTGAGATTTTTCCTGACTGGAGAATCACATTCGTGTCCTCAATGCATTGCAGTACCTGCAATTATGCCAACTGACATGTCATTCAACACAAAGCTCCTCACCTTCAGTTGGGAGTAGGGCTGGTTCAGGGGGATGGGGAGACAGGGCTGGTTCAGGGGGATGGGGAGACAGGGCTGGTTCAGGGGGATGGGGATGGGGAGACAGGGCTGGTTCAGGTGTATGGGGATGGGGAGACAGGGCTGGTTCAGGGGGATGGGGAGACAGGGCTGGTTCATGTGTATGGGGATGGGGAGACAGGGCTGGTTCAGGGGGATGGGGAGACAGGGCTGGTTCAGGTGTATGGGGATGGGGAGACAGGGCTGGTTCAGGGGTATGGGGAGACAGGGCTGGTTCAGGGGTATGGGGATGGAGAGACAGGGCTGGTTCAGGGGGATGGGGAGACAGGGCTGGTTCAGGTGTATGGGGATGGGGAGACAGGGCTGGTTCAGGGGGATGGGATGGGGAGACAGGGCTGGTTCAGGGGGATGGGGAGACAGGGCTGGTTCAGGGGGATGGGGAGACAGGCTGGTAGGGGGATGGGAGACAGGGCTGGTTCAGGGGGATGGGGAGACAGGGCTGGTTCAGGGGGATGGGGATGGGGAGACAGGGCTGGTTCAGGGGGATGGGGAGACAGGGCTGGTTCAGGGGGATGGGGAGACAGGGCTGGTTCAGGGGGATGGGGAGACAGGGCTGGTTCAGGGGGATGGGGATGGGGAGACAGGGCTGGTTCAGGGGGATGGGGATGGGGAGACAGGGCTGGTTCAGGGGGATGGGGAGACAGGGCTGGTTCAGGGGTATGGGGATGGGGAGACAGGGCTGGTTCAGGGGGATGGGGATGGGGAGACAGGGCTGGTTCAGGGGGATGGGGAGACAGGGCTGGTTCAGGGGGATGGGGAGACAGGGCTGGTTCAGGGGTATGGGGATGGGGAGATAGGGCTGGTTCAGGGATATGGGGATGGGGAGATAGGGCTGCTGAGCCTGAAGCTGTTTCTGTTGGGCCTGGCACCAGGCAGGGGCAGGGACAACTGATTTAGTATGAATAGCTTGCTAAAAGTTTGCCTGCATTAATTCAATGTCGGCTAAAAGAGGAGCGAAATGTAAACACTTAGAATGTAAACACTCAGAATGTAAACACTCAGAATTTTCTGTGAAGATAATATGAAGTAACTAATGTTAGGGGAGCAAAAGTAGCTTATTTCACTATGGACGAAGCTAACAGGTTAATTTCCACCACTCACGGTCTACACCCACCTTCCTTTGTAAAAAATCGGGTGACATACTGTCGCCCTTTTCTCTCTCCTGTCTTTCTTTTCTTTCTTTCGTTTTTGGAAGCCACTTGTCACTCGCAATTCACTGCTAGCAAGTACCTATCACGCCTGGTTTCAAATCAAATTGTATTATTTTATGCGAATAGTCTGGGTAGCCATTAGACTAGATGTCAGGAGTCTTATGGCTTGGAGGTAGAAGCTGTTTAGAAGCCTCTTGGTCCTAGACTTGGCGCTCCGGTACTGCTTGCCGTGTGGTAGCAGAGAGAACAGTCTATGACTAGGGTGGCTTGAGTCTTTGACAGTTTTTAGGGCCTTCCTCTGACACCGCCTGGTATAGAGGTCCTGGATGGCAGGAAGCTTGGCCCCAGCCTTGTGAATTTTGACCTGTCAAAAGGTCCTGGGGGCAGGATCAAACCATTTCATGTAAATAGAGGGGGGTTGGGCAATACAGAGGCCCTCTGGATGTTTACTTTTCTTAGTACATTGTAAATAAAATATTATATTAATGATGAAAGGTTAATCATTTAATATAGATTTTTTATTACCTAATGTTGTAAAATGTTTTAGGGCCCCTGTGACTGGCCCCCTTAGAATCGTTCTAAACCCCCCCCCAATACGGCGCCGCCGTCTATAGGATATATTTTTCAATCTTCTTGCTTGCTGTGGCTGAGACACTGGATGCCAAATGTCTGGCCTGCCTGTACTTTTTTCATCACCTGCCTATTGACCTTTCCCCTCTAACTGTGCATGACCCTGTCTGTTTGTTCAGATGACTCCCTGCAGAAACTGGCTCTGCTCCTGGACCACTATGGCATCGATATGAAGGACTTAACCCCTCCACAGCTGGCCAACCTGCCTGCAGCACTGAAACAGCTGCAGATGGAGAGTGCTACTGACTTGGGCACCGACACAGCAGGTTTGTCATAGCGCAGGCCTGCAGCTGAACCTGTCAAAGCACCAGACCTACACTACGGGTCAAACGTTTAGACACACCTCCCCATTCAAGGGTTTTTCTTTATTTTGACTCTTTTCTACATTGTAGAATCATAGTGAAGACATCAAAACTATGAAATGTTCTATGGAATCATGTAGTCACCCAAAAAATTGTTAAACAAAACAAAATATATTTTATTCTTCAAATAACCACCCTTTGCCTTGATGACAGCTTTGTACACTCTTGGCATTCCATCAACCAGCTTCACCTGGAATCCTTTTCCAACAGTCTTGAAGGAGTTCCCACATATATTGAACACTTGTTGGCTGCTTTTCCTTCACTCTGAGGTCTGACTCATCCCAAACCATCTCAATTTGGTTGAGGTCGGGGGATTGTGGAGGCCAGGTCATCTGATGCAAACCTCCATCACTCTCCTTCTTGATAAAATAGCCCTTACACAGCCTGGAGGTGTGTCGGGTCATTGTCCTGTTGAAAAACAAATGATAGTCCCACCAGATGGGATCAAATCAAATTTTATTGCTCACATACACATGTTTAACAGTTGTTAATGCGAGTGTAGCGAAATGCTTGTACTTCTAGTTCTGACAGTGCAGTAATATCTAACAAGTAATCTAACAATTCCCCAACAATTACCTAATACACACAAATCTAAAGGGATGAATGAGAATATGTACATTTAAATATATGAATGAGCGATGGCCGAGCTGCATAGGCAAGGTGCAATAGATGGTATAAAATACAGTATATATATATGATATGAGTAATGTAAGATATGTAAACATTATTAAAGTGGTATTACTTAAAGTGGCATTGTTTAAAGTGACTAGTGATCCATTTATTAAAGTGGCGAGTGATTGGGTTTCAATGTAGGCAGCAGCCTCTCTGAGTTAGTGATTGCTGTTTAGCAGTCTGATGGCCTTGAGATAGAAGCTGTTTTTCAGTCTCTCGGTCCCAGCTTTGATGCACCTGTACTGACCTCACCTTCTGGATGTTAGCGGGGTGAACAGGCAGTGGCTCGGGTGGTCGTTGTCCTTGATGATCTTTTTGGCCTTCCTGTGACATCGGGTGGTGTAGGTGTCATGGAGGGCAGGTAGTTTCCCCCTGGTGATGCGTTGTGCAACGCATCAAATGGCGTATCCCTGCAGAATGCTGTGGTAGCCATGCTGGTTAGGTGTGCCTTGAATTCTAAATAAATCACAGACAGTGTCACCAGCAAAGCACCCGCACACCATAACACCTCCTTCTCTGTGCTTTATGGTGGGAAATACACATGCGGAGATCATCCGTTCACCCACACCACGTCTCACAAAGACACGGCTGTTGGAACCAAAAATGGAACCAATTTGGACTCCAGACCAAAGGACAGATTTCCACCTGTCTAATGTCCATTGCTCGTGTTTCTTGGCCCAAGCAAGTCTCTTCTTCTTATTGGTGTCTTTTAGTAGTCGTTTCATTGCAGCAATTCGACCATGAAGGCCTGATTCATGCAGTCTCCTCTGAACAGTTGATGTTGAGATCTGTTTGTTACTTGAAAATTATATTTGGGCTGCAATTTCTGAGGCTGGTAACTCTAATGAATGTATCCTCTGCAGTAGAGGTAACTCTGGGTCTTCCTTTCCTGTGGTGGTCCTCATTAGAGCCAGTTTAATCATAGCGCTTGATTGTTTTTGCGACTGCACTTGAAGAAACTTTAAAAGTTCTTGAAATGTTCCGTATTGACTGACCTTCATGTCTTAAACTAATGATGGACTGTTGTTTCTCTTTGCTTTTTTGAGCTGTTCTTGCCATAATATGGACTTGGTCTTTTACCAAATAGGGCAATCTTCTGTATTCCCCCCCCCCCCACACACACACACACCTTGTCACAACACAACTGATTGGCTCAAATGCATTTAGAAGGAAAGAAATTCCACAAATTAACTTTTTAAGAAGGCCCACCTGTTAATTGAAATGCATTCCAGGTGATTACCTCATGAAGCTTGTTGAGAGAATGCCAAGAGTGTGCAAAGCTGTCATCAAGGCAAAGGGTGGCTATTTGAAGAATCTCAAATAGAAAATATATTTTGATTTGTTTAACACTTTTCTGGTTACTACATGAATCCATATATGTTATTTTATAGTTTTGATGTCTTCACTAGTATTCTACAATGTAGAAAATAGTAAAAATAAAGAAAAACCTTTGAATGAGTAGGCGTTGTAAAACTTTTGACCGGTAGTGTAATTCACTGGTCCAGCACTTTGCAGAAAACACCTTGCTGAAATGTTGTCTGAAATCACAGTCTTTTCACCACACAGAAAGACCCTTCCAAGTTGTGGCCTCAAAAGGCGAGACTACTGTATATGTCACTAGTATCATTCATTAAATGAGATACTGTGATATAATAAAGGACGTCACATTGTGCACCACAACACACTGCAGGAATACCTGCAGTATCTTTATACAAAATGGCATGATAATAATAATGAGACTGAAAAAGGTGACGATTTACACTGTGACAATTACAGATACTGAAACAATTATTATCTGTGTGTCAGGTAATGAGAATCGTTATTCTTTGCTTTTCAGATAAATACCGGAACAGTGCTGCCCCACGTAAGAAGGTAAGTTGAGATAAAACAGTCCAGTAAAACTCTACAAATTCAATTATTGCTTGTGTTGTTTATTTAACAATATGAATTTGTTTTATTGCTTTTTATACAATGTTAATAGCATTTACAGTAAATGTAGAATGGCAATAATTAGGCTTTCTGGTTGTTGTCATTGCATCTAACAAACAGTAAGTGGCAGAACATCTACAAGCTGAGGAAATCAGTGGTCTATTTTACATATCCTGGAGTAATATTCAAATAAAACATGTATTTATTAAATCCTATTATAATGGATCTTAAGGTGTTTGGTGCCTCCTCCTATTGCTCATCAGATCACTGAGGGGGCCATGACACACAAGGTGGACAAATCTCCCGTGCTAGATGCCCCCACCTCCCTTCCTGCCCCGCCCCCTGGGCCCCAAGCCTCCCCAGATAACCCTCCCACCGTAGGGGCCCCTCCTGCCACAGAGGGAGCCAGTGTGAAGGAGCCAGGGGCCCCGGTGGAAACAGATATGCAGGGGAAGAAAGAACCAGCAGGAGGGACCACACATGTGAAGGAGGAATACGGCTACATCGTCACTAACCAAAGGTCTTCTAACCCTAATGTTCATAAACACAGGAATGTTGGTGTAGGAGCGTATATCTGTCTGTCTGTCTACGTGTCTGTCTCAGAGTCTTTGACTGTACATGGCGTGTGTATGTAAGCGTGTGTATGTAAGCGTTTGTGTTTGTGTGTGTTTGCAGGTGTGTGTATCTGTGTTTGTGATTTTGCTTGCAGTTGTACTGTATACGTGTGTGTGTGTGTGTGTGTGTGTGTGTGTGTGTGTTTGTGCTTTTGCTTTTTTCTTCAGTGCTCTGTGTGTATGCATGTATGAGTGTGTCCATGTGTATGAGTGTGTCCGTGTGTATGAATGCATGTGTATTTCTCCGCAGCCCCCTCAGTCTGTACGACGGGGTGCGTCTGCTGGGGCTCCTGGCTGAGAGGATCCCACTCTCCACTGGCTCTTTCATCAACATCAGGTAGGCTATAGGCATAGAGGCCCACTGGCCGATGGTCCAATGAGGAGAGATGACAATTAGCTGGCTGCTAATTGATAATAAGCAGATGATAATTAGTTGGCTGGTTTAATCTGGCACATTTACAGAAATGTTAATAAATGTGCATCGTCCTGATTGTCAAATAACGTATTAATGTAAAATGAGAGGATCAGAAGATCTCAGTGCAGAGGGGCATCTCAGTGCAGAGGGGCATCTCAGTGCAGAGGGGCATCTCAGTGCAGAGGGGCATCTCAGTGCAGAGGGGCATCTCAGTGCAGAGGGGCATCTCAGTGCAGAGGGGCCATCTCAGTGCAGAGGGGCCATCTCAGTGCAGAGGGGCCATCTCAGTGCAGAGGGGCATCTCAGTGCAGAGGGGCCATCTCAGTGCAGAGGGGCCATCTCAGTGCAGAGGGGCCATCTCAGTGCAGAGGGGCCATCTCAGTGCAGAGGGCCCATCTCAGTGCAGAGGGCCCATCTCAGTGCAGAGGGCCCAATCTCAGTGCAGAGGGCCCATCTCAGTGCAGAGGGCCCATCTCAGTGCAGAGGGCCCATCTCAGTGCAGAGGGCCCATCTCAGTGCAGAGGGCCCATCTCAGTGCAGAGGGCCCAATCTCAGTGCAGAGGGCCCAATCTCAGTGCAGAGGGCCCAATCTCAGTGCAGAGGGCCCAATCTCAGTGCAGAGGGCCCATCTCAGTGCAGAGGGCCCATCTCAGTGCAGAGGGCCCAATCTCAGTGCAGAGGGCCCAATCTCAGTGCAGAGGGCCCAATCTCAGTGCAGAGGGCCCAATCTCAGTGCAGAGGGCCCAATCTCAGTGCAGAGGGCCCAATCTCAGTGCAGAGGGCCCAATCTCAGTGCAGAGGGCCCAATCTCAGTGCAGAGGGCCCAATCTCAGTGCAGAGGGCCCAATCTCTGTGCAGAGGGCCCAATCTCTGTGCAGAGGGCCCAATCTCTGTGCAGAGGGGGCATCTCTGTGCAGAGGGGGCATCTCTGTGTAGACAGCAGGAGCGGTAGAGATACTCTGAATGTGATCGGCTACGAAAAGCCAACTGACATTTACTCCTGAGGTGCTGACCTGTTGCACCCTTGACAACCACTGTGATTATTATTATTTGACCCTGCTGGTCATCTATGAACATTTGAACATCTTGGCCACGTACTGTTATAATCTCCACCCGGCACAGCAAGAAGAGGACTGGCCACCCCTCATAAACTGGTTCCTCTCTAGGTTTCTTCCTAGGTTCTGGCCTTACTAGGGAGTTTTTCCTAGCCACCGTGCTTCCACACCTGCATTGTTTGGGGTTTTAGGCTGGGTTTCTGTACAGCACTTTGAGATATCAGCTGATGTAAGAAGGGCTTTATAAATACATTTGATTTGTAGAGGGGTATCTCAGTGTAGAGGGGGCATCTCAGCTCAGGTACTTCTATGATCAACGGCAACATGTTCCATTCCTCTACTGCTTGACGACTGAGCTCAAACTCGGGTGTGGCGTCTAGGTGGAGCTCCTTCTGTGGCCTTTTCTCATTTGGGCAAAAGTCCATCCTACACCCTCTCTCCTCCGTCCTCTCTCCTCCGTCCTCTCTCCTCCGTCCTCTCTCCTACACTCTCTTTCCTCCGCCCTCTCTCCTCCGCCCTCTCTCCTCCGTCCTCTTTCCTCCGCCCTCTCTCCTACACCCTCTCTCCTCCGTCCTCTCTCCGTCCTCTCTCCTACACTCTCTTTCCTCCGCCCTCTCTCCTACACTCTCTTTCCTCCGCCCTCTCTCCTACACCCTCTTTCCTCCGTCCTCTCTCCTACACCCTCTCTCTTCCGTCCTCTCTCCTACACCCTCTCTCCTCTGTCCTCTCTCCTACACCCTCTCTCCTCCGTCCTCTTTCCTACACCCTCCCTCCTCTGTCCTCTCTCCTCCGCCCTCTCTCCTACACCCTCTCTCTTCCGTCCTCTCTCCTACACCCTCTCTCCTCTGTCCTCTCTCCTACACCCTCTCTCCTACATCCTCTCTCCTACACCCTCTTTCCTACGTCCTCTCTCCTACACCCTCTCTCCTACGTCCTCTCTCCTACACCTTCTGTTCTCCGTCCTCTCTCCTACACCCTCTCTCTTCCGTCCTCTCTCCTACACCCTCTCTCCTCTGTCCTCTCTCCTACACCCTCTCTCCTCCGTCCTCTTTCCTACACCCTCTCTCCTCTGTCCTCTCTCCTCCGTCCTCTCTCCTACACCCTCTTTCCTCCGTCCTCTCTCCTACACCCTCTCTCCTCCGTCCTCTCTCCTACACCCTCTCTCCTACGTCCTCTCTCCTACACCCTCTCTCCTACGTCCTCTCTCCTCCGTCCTCTCTCCTCCGTCCTCTCTCCTACACCCTCTCTCCTCCGTCCTCTCTCCTACACCCTCTTTCCTCCGTCCTCTCTCCTACACCCTCCCTCCTCTGTCCTCTCTCCTCCGTCCTCTCTCCTCCGTCCTCTCTCCTACACATTCTTTCCTCCGTCCTCTCTCCTACACCCTCCCTCCTCTGTCCTCTCTCCTCCGTCCTCTCTCCTACACCCTCTCTCCTCCGTCCTCTCTCCTACACCCTCTCTCCTCTGTGACCGGGAAACCGATGAGTGGTTGAGGAGCTGTAAATTCATTGCTAGGTGAATGGAAGTGTCCTCCCTCCTCGATAGCCACCTTTCATCGAGGATAATCGTTTGGATCCTACCTAAGGCCTTCTTGGAAAAGTTTGGAAATCTGCCACAACCCTTTTGAATCAGCTTTTGTTTTGGCGGAGAAAACCATGCACATGTTTAAGAACAAAATGCTACTTATCGTTTTATCTATAACATGTCTGGCACAACTAACTTAGTTTGTTTTTATCTCTTTACACATTTATTTTGGGATCCACCCTGTAAACGTCATTAGCAAGTGGAGAAGGAGAGTCTCATTTCATTCAAGCGCATTTTCATCCGCATTGCCTCTCCTCGATCACCTTTGACTTTTTTCAAAAGGAGGTGAGGCAGAACGGAGGAGAGAGGACGTAGGAGTTGAGGAAATCAGAAATAGAGGAAGGACTAAAAACAAACAAAATATAACTATTGTAAAATTGTGTCTGTAAAATGTGAATAATATGTATAAACTGAAGATAGAAGCCTAAGTGTTATTGTTTATTAGTTTACTCCAATTGGGGGAGGGGTGGTAGGGTTTGCGGGGAATAATAAAGGTATATTCTAAAACAAAAGTGTGTATATGTATGTATGTACAGTTGAAGTCGGAAGTTTACATACCCCTAAGCCAAATATATTTAAATTCAGTTTTTCACAATTCCTGACATGTAATCCTAGTAAAGATTCCCTGTCTTAGGTCAGGTAGGATCACAACTTTATTTTAAGAATGTGAAATGTCAGAATAATAGTAGAGAGAATGATTTATTTCAGATTTTATTTCTTTCATCACATTCCCAGTGGGTCAGAAGTTTACATACAGTCAATTAGTATTTGGTAGCATTGCCTTTGAATTGTTTAACTTGGGTCAAACATTTCGGGTAGCCTTCCACAAGCTTCCCACAATAAGTCGGGTGAATTTTGGCCCATTCCTCCTGACAGAGCTGGTGTAACTGAGTCAGGTTTGTAGGCCTCCTTGCTCGCACACACTTTTTCCAGTTCTGCCCACAAATTTTCTATGGGATTGAGGTCAGGGCTTTGTGATGCCCACTCCAATACCTTGACTTTGTTGTCCTTAAGCAATTTTGCCACAACTTTGGAAGTATGCTTGGGGTCATTGTCCATTTGGAAGACCCATTTGCGACCAAGCTTTAACTTCTTGACTGATGTCTTGTTGTTGCTTCAATATATCCACATAATTTTCTTTCCTCATGATGCCATCTATTTTGTGAAGTGCACCAGTCCCTCCTGCAGTAAAGCACCCCCACAACATGATGCTGCTACCCCCGTGCTTCACGGTTGGGATGGTGTTCTTCAGCTTGCAAGCCTCCCCCTTTTTCCTCCAAAAATAACGATGGTCATTATGGCCAAACAGTTCTATTTTTGTTTCATCAGACCAGAGGATATTTCTCCAAAATGTACGATCTTTGTCCCCATGTGCAGTTGCAAACCTTAGTCTGGCTTTTTTTATGGCGGCTTTGGAGCAGTGGCTTCTTCCTTGCTGAGTGGCCTTTCAGGTTATGTCGATATTGGACTCGTTTTACTGTGGATATAGATACTTTTGTACCTGTTTCCTCCAGCATCTTCACAAGGTCCGTTGCTGTTGTTCTGGGATTGATTTGCACTTTTCGCACCAGAGTACGTTCATCTCTAGGAGACAGAACGCGTCTCCTTCCTGAGCGGTATGATGGCTGCATGATCCCATGGTGTTTATACTTGCGTACTATTGTTTGTACAGAGGAACGTGGTACCTTCAGGCGTTTGTAAATTGCTCTCAAGGATGAACCAGAGTTGTGGAGGTCTACAATTTTTTTCTGCGCTCTTGGCTGATTTCTTTAGATTTTCCCATGATGTCAAGCAAAGAGGCACTGAGTTTGAAGGTAGGCCTTGAAATACATCCACAGGTACACCTCCAATTGACTAAAATTATGTCAATTAGCCTATAAGAAGCTTCTAAAGCCATGACATCATTTTCTGGAATTTTCCAAGCTGTTTAAAGGCACAGTCAACTTAGTGTATGGAAACTTCTGACCCACTGGAATTGTGATACAGTGAATTATAAGTGAAATAATCTGTCTGTAAACAATTGTTGGAAAAATTACTTGTGTCATGCACAAAGTAGATGTCTTAACCGACTTGCCAAAACTATAGTTTGTTAGCAAGAAATTTGTGGAGTGGTTGAAAAACGAGTTTTAATGACTCCAACCTAAGTGTATGTAACTTCAGACTTCAACTGTACTGTATGTACTGTATGTATGTATGTATGTATGTATGTATGTATGTATGTATGTATGTATGTATGTATGTATGTATGTATGTATGTATGTATTTACCCCCCAAAATATATGGGGGATTGGAAATGATGCAGACAATTACATTGATGGAAGCAACAATCTATCTGCAATATTAAAGTTGATCCACCCCCTAAGAAAAAAAGTATAAGAAAAAAATAAAGTGGTAGGGGTAGTCGTTGTTGGGGCTTATTCACACCCAAAATAAAGGCTCCCCCCACCCCCCAGTCCTCCTGCTCCTACCACCATCCCACCACCCCTCTCTCTCTCCCGGCCCCAGCTATATCAATCAATAGTTTGATGGAATGTTCCTGTCTGTCTCTCTACAGTGTGGTGGGGCCTGCCCTGACATTCCGTGTCCGGCCCAACAGCCAGAACCTGAGTGCTGAAGACGTGGCAGAGAAAGCCGGTAAGTGGACCTGTTACTGGGGTCAGACGGGGTCAAATTGACCCATTGTCCCGCTGCTCTGTGTAAACCACCAAGACAATATCTACACACACACACACACACACACACACTTGGACAAAAAGTGAGATAGGGGTATAAAAGGGATTTTTGAGCCACTCTGGTGTTTTTTAAATATGTATTAGCAAGAATATTACTTTTTTTGCAAGATGGCAACTATTTTATATTGTAATTTACTTAGTTGCAGAGAAGAACTTTCTGGAGTCTGAAACTGCTCTGAAGATCCTGCAGACAGGTGTTGGTGAGGTAAGAGCATGTTATGCTGCATTTAGTGTGTGTGTGTGTGTGTGTGTGTGTGTGTGTGTGTGTGTGTGTGTGTGTGTGTGTGTGTGTGTGTGTGTGTGTGTGTGTGTGTGTGTGTGTGAGAGAGAGAGAGAGAGACCGAGGGGGGGGGGGCTCTTTGCATTAGAATCTATTGGCATTCATCATCAATATTCTGTGCGTCCTTCTGTGCATTTTCACCGTCAAACTCTTTTCCCCAGCCGGAAATGCCTGAATGGCTAAAATCCTTTGATATGACAAACGTATTTTGCGGTCGAACGAAACGTGCGCGCTCCCGAAAGACACAAGACCGTCTCTTTAATTCATATTGGTCACGCGCACCACTCCTCTCTTGGTCGTCTCATATCGTCCCTGGGCCTGAGCTAGTAGGTCACACTGCCGCCAAAATTCAATCAAATGATGCGCTATTCTCCACTTTAGAAACGCATTATGGAAAGCAAGAGACAGATCTTATTTTCTTTTGTGCGTTATCAAAGTCAAGTCGCCTTTCTTTCACGGAAGGTGGATGTTGGGTGAGTGTCGCTTATATTTAGCATAATAATAGGCTATTCATACTTTTGAATGGTAGATTTGTCTAGAGTTATTCGTTATGGGCCCAAGTCGCGAATTGTATTTCTTATAGGCCTAATTTGATTCTATACTAGTTATATTTAGTTCCACTTCAAATATGTCTACGATTTAGTTGCCATTTGTAAATTGCTTACGCATTAATGTTATCTGTTAATTTAGACTTTTTCATCAGATTCTGCCGGCATAGCGCACGCACATCTACGAGATGCCCAGCCCGCGTGGTGTTTGTGGGATAGTCGCATGATTCGTTGTCAAAGATTATGTTTTGGTTTATCTGGGTATTTAATCATAATGAAGATTTGAACAACATATTCAAGAACGTACAACAAATAACACATTTATCGAATTTAATCTGTTTGAGGACACGTCTATCAATATTATACCATTTAAGGGGACCTATATCGGGTTACAGTAATTAGTGTTGGTGCACATTGTAACTGTATCTTGTTTGCATTTTGTATAATTTCACATTGGCAATCTCTCCTCTCTTGAATTATAAGAATACTGCAATAATGTCCATAATTGTGCAAAGACACACAAATGTACCAGTGTGTGTCATCTAAGTTTAAAACCCTTTCATTCTAGTTGTCTATTCCATTTTTATTTAGTGAAGAAGAAAAGTTAGGCCTTATGTTTGCTAACTGTTTGTATCACTCACAAGTGTGATGAATGAAGTGATGAATGAAGTTGCATATCGCTTTTGGCAACAACAAACTGAGTTAAGACACTTGCCACAGTGACAGAAGTCAATGTCTGCAGTAATAGAATGATCTGGAGTCTATCTACTGTACTCCTCATGCTACTCTTCTATTGAATCATACTCTTGGTCTCTCTGTTGTCTTCAATCTAAACTGCAACCTCTTGGTCTCTCTGTTGTCTTCAATCTAAACTGCAACCTCTTGGTCTCTCTGTTGCCTTAAATCAATCAGTCTCTTCCTCCCTTCCTCACCTCCTACACCCATCCCTTTCTTCTTCCCTCCCTCCCCTCCTATACCATCCCTCTCTTCTTCACACCCCTCCTACACCCATCGCCCCCTTCCTCTGTCTCTCCCCTCCTACACCCATCCCTCTCTTCTTCCCTCCCTCCCCTCCTACACCCATCCCTCTCTTCTTCCCTCCCTCCCCTCCTACACCCATCGCCCCCTTCCTCCGTCTCTCCTCTCCTACACCCAGCCCTCACCCCTGCATCCCCTGATGTCAGTTAGGTAAATTCACCTCATGTCCAGAGAGAGATCTTAATACTCGTCTCCAGAAACGGGTCATTCGGTTCTTCCCCTTTTCTGTTTTCTTCCCCTTCCCCCCCTTTTCTCTCCCATTTCTCATCTTCGGGCCCCTTTAGTCTGATAGTCTATCATATTCGCCCCCCCCCCCCCCCAATGTCTCAGACTATAGCTCCACCCCCTCTCCCCAATGTCTCAGACTATAGCTCCATCCCCCAACCCCCAAATCCTTCAGCACATTCCTGGGGCCTCTGAAGAGGAAAGAGAGGTCAGGAGGGCAGGAGAGGCAACCGTGGCAACCAGGGAGGAGAAGGAGAGATGAAAGAGAATAAATGATTGGGGGTCAGGCTGCAACAGTACTTGTGTTGCATTCAGTGGGGTACAATGTAGAAAAACTTTTCGCAACGTGAATATCTCTGTTTTGATTGGACGTTTCACTCTGTTTAAAAAAAAATGTCACCCTAATGAACACCACCCAGGTTTTCTCTCATCCACCTCCTCAATAATAATAACTTTAATCAATTCTTCTGTTGCAGGACATTAGTGGGGCTCTAAAGAACCAGAGTCTCATCCTTCCACTAACCGATAAACACTCTTTCAAAAGCTATTTTAGTGGCTCATCAGTGAGATATTCAGCTAACAATTTAGTTTTCCTTCTTTCTCTCTCTCTCTCTCTCGCTCTCGCTCTCGCTCTCGCTCTCTCTTTCTGTCTCTGTCACCTCCCTTCTCGACAGAGAACTGATGGGCGGGGCTTACCTCAGGCCACCCGGGTCCAAGATGGCTCCCGTTGGGTGTTCATGACCATGGTGGGCGTGGCCTGTGTTGGCGGGATCCTGGTGGCGACAATGACCATCGTCTGCCTGCGTCGCCATACCAACCGCCTGGCGTCTGAGAAGCTAGGCCTGGGGCCAGAGGGAGGCAGCGTTACACACCAGGAGTACCAGGTAGATGCACACACACACACATAGGTAAGTAGGCCCAGCCGTCAACTGACACCTCACAGTCATGCAGGACCAAGTCAAGTGGGAGTACTGTAGACTACAGACAGACAGCACATTGCTCGATGAGATATGATTGACAAACCAATTTCCCCTCGGGGATCAATAAAGTATTTATCATACATGGGTTTGTCCAGCAGCTATGTCTTAGTTTTCTTATGTCTCCCTCTCTTCACCAATGTCAACACAGTGTAATACTCCCTAAAAAGACAACTCACAAACAGTCCAACATGAACACATTCACTCTTTAGTTTTCAACCTACACAAGCATTCACTAGTCTGAGACATGAGATGTATTGAAAGAAACCTGTGCATGCTGCAGACCCCAACTTCCCAGGACTACCAGTGTGACTGTATCCACGGGACAATGATCCCAGGACTACCAGTGTGACTGTATCCACGGGACATTGATCCCAGGACTACCAGTGTGACTGTATCCACGGGACAATGATCCCAGGACTACCAGTGTGACTGTATCCACGGGACAATGATCCCAGAACTACCAGTGTGACTGTATCCACGGGACAATGATCCCAGGACTACCAGTGTGACTGTATCCACGGGACATTGATCCCAGGACTACCAGTGTGACTGTATCCACGGGACAATGATCCCTGATTTAGTAATACATTGTGTCCATAGAAAGCCAATTGACTGTCATGTCCCCATCTCCTTCTGTCAGGACCTGTGTCGTCAGCACATGGGATCCAGGGGACTCTTCGAGCGCCAGGAGGGGGCAGGAGCAGCGGGTGGGGGTGCTAGTGGAGGAGGAGGAGGTGTTGGTGGAGGAGGAGGTACGGACACGTCCAGGGTGAGCAGTGTGTCGTCCCAGTTCAGCGACGCGCCCCAGCCCAGCGACGCGCCCCAGCCCAGCCCGAGCTCCCACAGCAGCACCTCTTCCTGGTGCGAGGAACCAGCGCAGACCAACATGGACATCTCCACCGGTCACATGATCCTGGTCAGTGTCACTCTGAACATTTACTCTATTCATTCATTCATTCATTTATTAATTCATTCATTTATTCCTACTCAGCCTCAGATCTCTACCGCTGTTCGGACTAACACCTGGGTTAAAATAGTTATTGTTTTCCATCAAATACTTTTGCTGCGCTTGATTGAACTTGCCTAGCTGCTTTGCGCAATGGAACCAATGGACTAGTCCCAAAAGGGCAAATCTTACCCACCTGGCACTGCAGGTAGGCTCAATCAAACCCTAAAAATATTTGAAATATAACAAATGCTATTTGAATCCAGGTCTAGTACTGACAATTAAATACACATTAACCATCAGACTCTAAAAGACATTCATCCAGTTGAAGTCATTGACAGAGGAAAAGTGTAGTGTATTATATAAGTAAGAGTCATCCTAGTACTGAGAGCCCCCTCTGTCCTCCTAACCCACAGGCTTACATGGAGGACCACCTGAAGAACAAGGACCGTCTGCTGAAGGAGTGGGAGGCCCTGTGTTCCTACCAGGCTGAACCCAGCACCATGTCTGTGGCCCAGAGTGACACCAACCTGAAGAAGAACCGCTGCCCTGACTCTGTGCCCTGTAAGTTCTTCTTCTTCCCCTCAGCCTCCTCTTTCTTCTTCCCTCCTTTCTTCCACATCTCCTCCTTGATTTATTTCCCCTTTGTATTTTCTTGGGTGATTTTTGTTGAACAGAAAGTGATAGCCTGGGTCCCAGAGCTGTTTGGGATGTTTTGCTCCTTGTCAATCTCTCACCAAACATGTTATGTCAACAGATCTGAGACCAGGCTAGGAAAGTGGACAGACAAGAAAGTTAGGAGGAGATCCAGTCAAAATGACAGTGGGTCAGATTAAACCCACACAGACTGTATGCTGAGGGTGACCGGTGGCATCACCAGCTAGACCACCCAGGTGGCCTGGCCTCCATGATCCTAGGTTAAAACACCCAGGCGGCCTCCATGATCCTAGGTTAAACCGCCCAGGCGGCTCTCATGATTCTAGGTTAAACCACCCAGGCGGCCTCCGTGATTCTAGGTCAAACCGCCCAGGCGGCCTCCGTGATTCTAGGTTAAACCACCCAGGCGGCCTCCGTGATTCTAGGTTAAACCGCCCAGGCGGCCTCCGTGATTCTAGGTTAAACCGCCCAGGCGGCCTCCGTGATTCTAGGTTAAACCGCCCAGGCGGCCTCCGTGATTCTAGGTTAAACCGCCCAGGCGGCCTCCGTGATTCTAGGTTAAACCGCCCAGGCGGCCTCCGTGATTCTAGGTTAAACCGCCCAGGCGGCCTCCGTGATTCTAGGTTAAACCGCCCAGGCGGCCTCCGTGATTCTAGGTTAAACCACCCAGGCGGCCTCCGTGATTCTAGGTTAAACCACCCAGGCGGCCTCCGTGATTCTAGGTTAAACCGCCCAGGCGGCCTCCGTGATTCTAGGTTAAACCACCCAGGCGGCCTCCGTGATTCTAGGTTAAACCGCCCAGGCGGCCTCCGTGATTCTAGGTTAAACCGCCCAGGCGGCCTCCGTGATTCTAGGTAAACCGCCCAGGCGGCCTCCGTGATTCTAGGTTAAACCGCCCAGGCGGCCTCCGTGATTCTAGGTTAAACCGCCCAGGCGGCCTCCGTGATTCTAGGTTAAACCGCCCAGGCGGCCTCCGTGATTCTAGGTTAAACCGCCCAGGCGGCCTCCGTGATTCTAGGTTAAACCTCCCAGGCGGCCTCCGTGATTCTAGGTTAAACCGCCCAGGCGGCCTCCGTGATTCTAGGTTAAACCGCCCAGGCGGCCTCCGTGATTCTAGGTTAAACCGCCCAGGCGGCCTCCGTGATTCTAGGTTAAACTGCCCAGGCGGCCTCCGTGATTCTAGGTTAAACCGCCCAGGCGGCCTCCGTGATTCTAGGTTAAACCGCCCAGGCGGCCTCCGTGATTCTAGGTTAAACCGCCCAGGCGGCCTCCGTGATTCTAGGTTAAACCGCCCAGGCGGCCTCCGTGATTCTAGGTTAAACCGCCCAGGCGGCCTCCGTGATTCTAGGTTAAACCGCCCAGGCGGCCTCCGTGATTCTAGGTTAAACCGCCCAGGCGGCCTCCATGATTCTAGGTTTGTGTTTTGTGTCTTTGCTCTGCAGATGATCACTCCAGGGTGAAGATGAAGGCGGAGAACAACCCCTCCAGGACTGACTACATCAACGCCAGCACCATAGTAAGAAGTAATCCTGATCCCCGCTGTCGCCATGGTACCTGTCTAGTTAACTCAAATCCATCCCAATGAGCAAAATTGGTTGAAAGACATCTTTTCAACGTCTTTGCAACCAAAAATATGTATTTTCAACATCTTGTGCCCATAGGGATAGATCCGCACCCAAAGCCTTCTCTATATATCACTCTGATCTGTATTAGAAAAGGGCCTCAGGGTAGAAGTGCTGATCTAGGATCCATATGATCTGTCATTATGATCTAAAAGACTGATCCTATATCAGGACTCCTACTCTGAGACTCTTTCTGAATACGGCCCTGGTCCCACCTATGGCCCTATAGCCGTCTCCGACACCAACCCTCCATTGATCAAACTGGAACACTAGTTGTGGAATCTCTCCCATGATGCTTCCCAAATGGTACTCTGTCCCCTACCCAGTGCACTACTTTTGACCAGAGCGCTATGAGCCCTGCTCAAAAGAAGTGCACTCTATAGGGAATAGGGTGCCATTTGGGAAGCAGATCCACTCACCCGCCCCGTAAATGCCACTGGTCAGTGAATGGAACCATCGCCACGGTGACCACCAGTGTCCATAGTGTCCTTTATTGTGGACGTCAGGAGGTGACCCATGATGACCTTTCCCCTCTGTGACCCCTAGATCGAGCATGACCCCCGGATGCCAACATACATCGCCACCCAAGGACCCCTGTCTCACACCATCTCCGACTTCTGGCAGGTCAGTCACTCCGGATGAGTATTCATATGTGTGTAATATGAATACAATTCAAATGCAAAACTTTATTGTCCCTTAAGGGAAATGACAATTTGTTGCTGCTGCTGCTTTAATCTAAATGTTTTAAGAATGTACCCTAACTTGAACCATATAATGTGTACAAACATTTGTTCACATAAATCAACACTCAAAACACATGCCAATGTGATGATGAAAGAAGATTACACTATGGACTACATTATGATGTTATTGGTCTCCAAGCTGTGTGTGTGTGTGTGTGTGATGGTGTTCCTCTATAGATGGTTTGGGAGAATGGCTGCACGGTGATAGTGATGATGACAGCCCTGGTTGAGGACGGAGAGAAACAGTGTGATCGCTACTGGCCTGACGAGGGATCCTCCCTCTACCACATCTATGAGGTGTGTGTGAGACTCGGTGTGTGTGTGTGTGTGTGTGTGTCTGTGTCTGTCTGTCTGTCCTGATCTGTAACAATGGTCTGTGTGTCCATCAGGTGAACCTGGTTTCGGAGCACATCTGGTGCAATGACTTCCTGGTTCGTAGTTTCTACCTGAAGAACGTCCAGACCCAGGAGACTCGCACACTCACCCAGTTCCACTTCCTGAGCTGGCCTGCCCAGGGCATCCCCACCTCCACACGCACCCTACTGGACTTCCGCAGGTACCGCATGGACATTGAACGCAGGGTTGTTTACTAGGCACTAAATGGGGGAAAAAATGGACTGAAACAGGGAGTGACTACTGCTCATTTTCGTTTTCCGTTTGAAAAACACTTTCAAATATTGCATGCTATAATGAACACAACCCAGATTTTCAGGACAACAGAATGTCTGACATTTTGAGGTTTGGAAGGGATTTTATTATATGATGCATCCTATAGTTTTGCCAGACCATGTGTAACCGATGTGAAATGGCTAGTTAGTTAGCGGTAGTGCGCGCTAATAGCGCTTCAATCGGTGACGTCACTCGCTCTGAGACTTGAAGTAGGGTTTCCCCTTGCGTTGCAAGGGCCGCGGCTTTTGTGGCGCGATGGGTAACGATGCTTCGTGGGGTGTCAGTTGTTGATGTGTGCAAGGGTCCCTGGTTCGAGCCCAGGTTGGGGCGAAGAGAGGGACGGAACCTACACTGTTACACATGCTCCTATCTTGTTTGGTCTCAAATTCCTTTGTCACTCGTCAACAGTGTCAGTTTCACAGACCTTTCTCTGTCCACAACTCCTTATAATCCTCAATCCATTTTACTCATCTGATCCCTACTAGATGATGGGATGACCAAAACATATAAAACATGTGTCATTTCAATCATCCATCCTGCTCTCTTTCCTTTTACCCTCTCTCTGTCTCGCTCTGTCTGTCTCGCTCTGTCTCTCTCTGTGTGTGTGTGTGTGTTGCCTTTACTTAATTAGCCTTTCGCTTTCCCTTTCAATCCCTCCTCACATCTCTCCCTTGGACACTCCCTCTGTCCCTCCTCTTCTTTGCTCTCACACATCTATCTTGCGATGGAGGTCAGCGGGCTCATGATATTTTACATATCTGTCCGTGTCATCTTTGTGATTTGCAGCTAGTAGTCTGGGTCCAGTTGCATAGTCACAAAAATGATCATGGACAGGTGTGGCTGCAGCAGGAGGTCCATCGCCTAACCCCTTTGCTCCCTCGTCTCTCTCCCTTTTTTATACTCTCTCTGTCTACATTTCTCACCCTTTTGACTCTCCTCCTCATCACTATGCTGCGAACGCTCCTCTTCATCTAAAAGTTATTTTCATCCTATAATGATTGTTAAACTGGAGTGGAGCTTCAAACAGGGCTGTTTTCCTCCATATTGAATACACACTGACTGCTTGTTTAGAACCGCTAGGCTGCGTTCCAGTGTGACTATATTGCTGCCAGATCTAATGCTTGCATAGGTCTTTAAAAAAAGATCAGCGAGCCACATCGTATGATTACGCAGTCTGATGCCCAACTGCACAGTCGGATGACCTGGCACGCAACCATTGGTTGATGCAATGCAACATCTGCAATGTAAACAACATTTTTATTAATTAGGACACGGCTGCAATCGAGTTAGGATTTGTGTTGTCGTCCTCATTTTAGCTTGTCTGACGTTTGTATGACTTGCCATTGTCAAGCATGGTCAATATATATGTTCTCCATCAGTGTTCACTATTTATTCAGTATTCACTTATATTTGATCCCCCTCTCTCTCTCTGCATCTCCACAGAAAGGTGAATAAGTGCTACAGAGGCAGATCTTGTCCGATCATTGTACACTGCAGGTAAACCAACGTTTGCAATACAACTTTTGTCCACACGGTGGCAGAACCTCGCCATTCTCTTTCAGATGCTGCTTGGCTCAGGTGTCGGAGAGAGTGGAAATGTAGCACAGATGTTCCACTATATTGACCCAGATGCTCTATTGGCCGCCCTAACAATGAAAATAAATGTCTTAAAAAATGGAAGACAGTCTGGACGAGGCAAGACAGGTGGGACCCTTCTGACCCCTGTGGCTCAGTTGGTAGAGTGTGGCGCTTGCAACACCAGGGTTACAAAAAATGTATGCACTCACTGCTGTAAATCGCTCTGGATAATTGTGTCTGCTAAATGGCTAACCCGTAAAAATGTAATTCTAGCCAATGAGAGGGCAGATACATGTGTGAACAACCGCAATGGTATTTGCTAGCTGGGATCCTTGGGACGTCCCTATCCCGTTGAAGTGTAAAACGGTTAAAGATCCCGCAAAGCACAGGCACAACTTCAATATAAAGTTGCCTGATTTCACGTTTACTACTTATATCAATACACGCGCAACAACCTAAGAATTACAACACTTATATTCGATCAAATTAACCATTACCTTTTTTGTTGACCAAATTCGACATTCATTGACCACCATACAAAAACTCCTTGCTTGGTGAGCGGAAAAAAAATGAAAAAACGCCACCTGCTGGGGAACAGAGATTTTAGGCCGAGTTCTCCCTCTCACTTCGCCTCTTCCTCTCTGAATGCACTCCATTATCTATGGTGGTGTTATGACTAAATCATGCATGCAATATAGATTGACGTTTATTGTCCAACAAGCGAGAAATCTTAGCACAGCTTGCACATTACATACACAAAACACAGCAGGAAACAAACAACCAGAGGGGGCTGGTGGGAGGAGCTGTAGGAGGACGGGCTCATTGTAATGGCTAGAATGGAATCAATGGAACGGTACCAAACACATGGAAACAACGTGTTTGACTCTGTTCCATTGATTCCATTCCAGCCATTACAATGAGCCCGTCCTCCTATAGCTCCTCCCACCAGCCTCCTCAGCAAACAATAGTTGTAAGTTGATATGTTTATTGTTCAGTCAGTGGTTTGGTCTTTTATTAATGTTAAGATGTTCATGTTTTCCTACACAGTGATGGTACAGGCCGGACTGGCACCTATATCCTGATTGACATGGTTCTGAACCGCATGGCCAAGGGTAAGCATATTAGACTGTCCATTTCCGTGTATGTATGTGTGTGATTTTGGTATAGGAGTGTTTTCTGCATGCATTTTTGGCTTAAAGTTGAAGTTTTATTTCAGGAGTGAAAGAGATTGACATTGCTGCTACCCTGGAACACGTCCGTGACCAGAGACCAGGGATGGTGCGCACCAAGGTACTGTCATAAACACAACCTTGTGTATGTATAGTATATCATCTATGGTGGATAAATTCCCAAACATGACATGCATTGTGTCATCAGACCATAATTGAAGGTTGGACTATAACCTATATATTCACTGTTCAATTTAAATCACATAATGATAATTTTCCCTACAGGAGCAGTTTGAATTTGCCCTGACCGCTGTGGCGGAGGAGGTGAATGCCATCCTGAAAGCCCTGCCCCAGTGAAACCAACTCGATTCAGACCTGCCTACATGCCTGTACCACAGACCCCCCCCACTCAATGATCCTTCCCTTGCGCCATGGAATTATATCTTCAATCATCAACTGTGTCTTACCTCACCTTTTCTCTACAATATGGTGTAGAATGACCAAGCTGTTCTTTGTGCTTTCTCTCCTGTTTGAATGATGCCTTCGATTTCTTGCTATTCTCTTTGGTGGTGGTGGTGGTGATGAGGAAGAGGGTGTTTCTGTCATCTTCTATACGTGTCCTCTGACGAGTCCCCTTGTCAACGGTTTCCAGGTTATTGGGGTGAGCTGAGATGGCTTATTGTTCTCTCTCTCAAAGGTAGATAAAAATCATTATATTTGAATGTTTTACATCAAAGAACTATGTCATTTTCAGAGAGTGTCATCACAAATGTTTCGGCTGTGGTTGGTGATTGAGGATGGATGTGAGTCAAGAAGGGTTGCCAGCTGTCACTCTCCGATTCTCCCTGCTCCTCAGAGTGTATTTGTTTACAATTTACCCAAATCTCAAACCCTGCTCATTCACATTCCATGTTCTCGTGTTTTACTAACCCTTTGGGTAAAATGACTAACCGTTACTTCCCTCTTCTCTTCCTGTGCCATATAGATTGTTGTAAATTATTTGTTCAATTGTTGTTGTTTACCTCAAGCAAACCAGAAAAATAAACAAAAAATGTTAAAATATGAAAAATGCCTATTTTGTAACTTTGTGTGGTAACTAATAAACGTTGATGTGTGTGTTGCAAATGCTTAATAGACTGAGTGCTGTTTTCTCTGATATTTTTTTTCAATGTTTACTTATTTATTGTGCAGGATTTAATTTTTTGGTCATTTGGACGTTCAAGTCCTACCAATCACAATCGTTCAAGGGGTCAAATTGGTTTTAAATATGCACGTGTCCTATTTGCCATGCAAACTGTCTGACGTCTCCTATCACGAGGGTGGCACCTGCCAACGAGAGCTAGTGTGAGGTAAGGTTTCATCGCAATATGCTGACAAAGTCATCCAATCCAAGTGTTATGAACATTAATAACGTTACAGTAATATAAATGTGCTTTCAACCACGAAGTCCTTTGATTCAATTGAAAATAAAAGTTTTGGCCAGCCATGAAGGCATATCGCGCGCCAGGGAGGCCACACCTCTGCTGTTAGCTAGAAGAGCTAGCTAACTTCAGGCATCCCCTTCATACAGAAATAATTAGCGAAAATGTGTACTTTTAAGATTGTCTCCTGACGAATTTCATGGTAGTCGTATTGTCCTTTGGTGAAAAAAAAACAATGCAACTCAATGTATTTTATTGTCCAGTCTAGTTTACGTTCGACTATAATCTGATAGCAAGAGGTGGGGAAACGGTTTTGAGCGGTAATCCAGCTCGTAATTCCAAATCGGGCATCTTTCTTGAACTCCGTCGTAAATATCACTGACGTCATGATTTGAACTCGTTTTGACCCCAGTTCCCAATGCCGCGTTCAAAACAACTGGGAACTCTGAAAAATACCAGGTCAAATCATGACGTCAGTTATATTTAGGTCGGAAAGTCGGAGCTCCAGAAAGATTTTCCCCAGTCGGAGCTCGTTCCCCCCCTAGTTCCCAGTTGTTTTGAACGCCCTGAAGTCAGATGTCAGAGAGTTCCCAGTTGGGAGTTCCCAGTTGTTTTTGAACGGCACCAGTTATCACGAAAGCACTATTAGACAATGTGTAGAGTGTATGTCATAAGGTAGATAATCACAGAATCCGCGAAAACAATGGGTTATTGTTTTCTCTGATATATGCCTATACTTTAAGTCCTCTTATTGATACTGTTTTTGGTAGACAGCAATATTTTTACTTTGAGGGTCTAACAAAGTGGGATTTAACAAGAGGATGCAGGATAACCATCACTTCAATCAACCATAGAAGGGAAAGGCTGTTTACATTTAGGCCCTAATGCATGTTTAATCTCTTCATTGCTAGTAAGGCAGTGAAGAGCTCAGTAAGAGGATTGGGTTGTTTTTCAAAGTGGAGATTATTTACCAATGAAAGTGAATTCCATAAATTTCAAGCATACAGTATTATAACTTGAGTGCATTTTGATGTACATGAGCTATACTATAGCATGCAGTAGCATAAGGTTGTATGGTCAGAAAACATCTGGGGAGAGCGAGAGGGTTAATGTTTGATAAAATCTGGTTTAGTAAACCTCTCTAAATGTCTGACTTGTAAGTTTTGCAGCTCCGTATAGCTTGGCCTACCACCTACTTTAGAAACGGCTCACTTTAAAATGTCCTACAGTTGTATGCTGAATCTTTTTCTCAGCTTGGCACATCACCTCACGCCTCGATCACACCGACAGCGTCATTATATTTTTTGGTACACCAGAAGTACATTCATTTCCAATGGAACGCTGCATTTGCCTTGCAGCATTGCGTTGCAGAGGCAGTTGCAGTGCGTTCTGTGTGGTGCATACGTTGGGTTTATTGAACATATGCTTCAAACTGTATACATAGACGGCTTGACAGAAATGGTAGCAGAAGAGGAATGTTGAACTTTTGTTCCACACATCCAGATGATGCTGCATATTATTTTGCGAAATTACGCTGTCGTTGTGATCAACGCGTCAGAAAGATCTGCTACTTCATGTTGACATACCAAGAGGTTTCATCCAATAAACACAAGACACTAATTTTATTTTCATATTTTATTCATACTGGCTGATGTGAGGCAGGAAGGTTCTTCTTGTAGCTGGGTGGAATGTGCTTACTCTATGGAATGATTTCCAATATTAGTCTGTTACACCCTTTTTGTTGTTTTCTTACTACTTGCACTATCCAGGACTTGCACACTATATTAATGGAACATCAGCAGATCAGGAGTTACACTCTTTAGTACTCCTCTCCTTCTTCATCCTCTTCTCCAATGCTGTCAGTACCCACCTCTTCATAATCCTTCTCCAGGGCTGCCATGTCCTCTCTGGCCTCTGAGAACTCTCCCTCCTCCATGCCCTCTCCCACATACCAGTGCACAAAAGCTCTCTTTGCATACATCAGATCAAACTTGTGGTCAAGCCTGGCCCAGGCCTCAGCGATGGCGGTGGTGTTGCTCAGCATGCACACAGCTCTCTGGACCTTGGCCAGATCTCCTCCAGGGACCACTGTGGGTGGCTGGTAGTTGATACCGACCTTGAAGCCAGTGGGACACCAGTCCACAAACTGGATGGTGCGCTTGGTCTTGATTGTGGCGATGGCAGAGTTGACATCTTTGGGCACAACGTCACCACGGTAGAGCAGGCAGCAGGCCATGTACTTGCCGTGACGTGGGTCACATTTCACCATCTGATTGGCTGGCTCAAAGCAGGCGTTGGTGATGTCAGCAACAGACAGCTGCTCATGGTAGGCCTTCTCAGCAGAGATGACTGGAGCATAGGTGGCCAGAGGGAAGTGGATACGGGGGTAAGGCACCAAGTTGGTCTGGAACTCTGTCAGGTCCACATTGAGGGCCCCATCGAAACGCAGGGAGGCGGTGATGGAGGAGACAATCTGACCAATCAGCCTGTTGAGGTTGGTGTAGGTGGGGCGCTCAATGTCCAGGTTCCTGCGGCAGATATCATAGATGGCCTCATTGTCCACCATGAAGGCACAGTCCGAGTGCTCCAGGGTGGTGTGGGTGGTCAGGATGGAGTTGTAAGGCTCCACCACAGCAGTAGAAACTTGGGGAGCAGGGTAAACAGCAAATTCAAGCTTGGACTTCTTCCCATAGTCGACAGAGAGACGTTCCATCAACAGGGAGGTGAACCCAGAACCGGTGCCGCCTCCAAAGCTGTGGAAGATCAGGAAGCCCTGGAGACCAGTGCACTGGTCAGCCTGAAAGAAACAAAGGGAAGAAAATTAAGAAATGTACCCTTCATTCAAATGTATACCTTTTGGTTTTAGTACAAGGTCAGCACAAGGCCTAGCTTTGAAATGGATCTTACCAGTTTGCGCGTCCTATCGAGTACCAGGTCGATGATCTCCTTGCCAATGGTGTAGTGACCACGGGCATAGTTGTTGGCAGCGTCCTCCTTGCCTGTGATCAGCTGCTCAGGGTGGAACAGCTGGCGGTAGGTACCCGTGCGTACCTCATCTGTGGAATGACAGGATGAAAGCCAGTTAGAATTAAAGTATAAATACTGGCTAAAAATATTACAAAAAATATTACTAGGCATGTTTTACATTTTGTGATTGAGGATAGGTGCATTACCGATGACGGTTGGCTCCAGGTCTACAAAGACTGCACGAGGAACATGTTTACCAGCCCCAGTCTCACTGAAGAAGGTGTTGAAGGAGTCATCTCCCCCTCCGATTGTCTTATCACTGGGCATCTGTCCGTCAGGCTGGATCCCATGCTCTAGGCAGTACAATTCCCAGCATGCATTGCCCATCTGGGCTCCGGCCTGACCGACATGCATAGAAATACACTCACGCTGCAGAGAAACAGAGATGTCAACTTATGGCCTTCATGAAGCTCAAGGTCAAGAAAACGTCATCCCTCAACTGATGAATTTTCATGGATATCCTATCTGTTAGTGTTATTCAATCAAACACAAAAGAAAATGTTGACACTACAATTCATGAATGGCTCTAGGCACAGGCCAAACTGTTTGTGGCCAAGAAACCGCTTACACCTCCACAAACTCTGAAGAGCTCTGTTGGATGAATAAGAGCAAGTGTTATTCATGGAACTGGCTGTGGAAGAAAATCTGAAAATGATACATACAACTAAATCAGCCCTGTCATCTGTGAATCCTATTCATGATGAAGGTAGGACCTTCTATTTCCTTTGTTTTCCGTTTTAGATTCCTGGCTGCAGACTGGTCACATGCATATAGCCCACAGTTTCCAATGATACTCTCTCACTGTCCCAGTTTAGATATCTGAATCGATCATAGGCCAGGGATTCAATGTCATTGCTGCTTGGCAACAAGCACCATCCTTACCAACTGCAAATCAGTAGTCCTATTGTTGGGATACAAATTATTATAAATCAATAGTGAAAGTTGGCATTTTACTGTGTCTAACACCTGTGCCATCTTTAAATCTTATATTAGCCCAACGACAGCTGGTTAAATAGTGGGGTTGCTCCTCTGTAGGCTGTGAAGCTTTGAGCAGCTGAATGCTGAGTCATATGAGGGTTATTACTGCAGCCCCACAGAGACTGAGCTGTGTGAACCCCAATTATTGGTACCGTGATTGTCCTTCCAAAAAAACATTTATTTACAGGAAGATTGACCAGGATGATTGCAATTTGTTCCATTCATTATAATGGGGGGGATCCTGTTTTCTGCTAACAATGCCTGTAGTACTGCGGTCGGTCTTGAACTAACCCTGTCTTCAATGAGAGGGGGCAGTCGTTCTCCAATGAAACCAGCAGTGCAGTTATGAACTCCCAGTGCTACGGGGGAAAATCCATAGTCCGGCAGGCCACTCCCCACTCTGCCCTCAGTGCCAAAGCGCGCTGCTTTGTGTAACGCACAGACAGGATATCTGATTGTGTCCTCTAGAACATACTCAAACCTTTTTTTTTCTTCATAACTGTTCAGCCCAGATACAAATATCCCCTCCCCTGTTATTACTCGAGAAGAAAAGTACAAAAAAATGGCATTTAGCCAAAACAAATGGTCACGTAAACAATTTTGTAAATACCCCTCCACCCAAACAAATGGAATAATTGTTCTTGAAAATTCATTTCTACATCAAATTGAGGCAAGTGCTTCTGACTGTAGTGTGCTTTCCTCCCGCTGGTGGAGGAAACTGTGCCAGTTCTCTGGCGTCAGCCCCACATGCTCTGAGTCCCCTTCGTCACAGTGCTGAGTCCGTCTCCTCCACTGCACCCAAACCCACAGCCTATCCAACAACGGCAGCGTGGCTTTTAATGCTATCTATAAGATAAAAAAAACCCTGTAACATTAGCCAATGATAGTGTATAGTTATCAAACACTAACAAACTAGAAATAAATATACCCCTATATATTTGACCGTAAATGTACAAATGTTCAATCCAAGGACATTTTTACTTCTCTCACTGTTTGTCTAAAATGTAGTTATTTTTTTCAGAATCAACTGCAGTACTCGGCACTCACCATTTTGACAGATTTCTTTCCTTCGGCCGACGTTGAGGATTCGGAGAATGAAGGCTGTAATGGAGGAGGGGGCCAAGGTGGGGTTTTTATACTGTCTGGTGGAGGGGGGGGATGCAGGAAGCTGTATTATTTTCTCTTGGCGGGAGCGACTGTTAGCACAAAAAAAAGGGGCGGCTCCTCTGCAAGCTGCTAATCTTTCTCAGGGACAGAGTCAGAGCTGTAGTTCTGCTTTCAAAGCGCAGTCCACATTTCACACACAGACTCTATAACCCAAAGGAATGCTCCTTGGGCAAAAAAAGGTTGACAAGCAGATGTTACATAGTGGGATGACTAATATCTTTCATAATCACTATCACTAATATAATATTTAATGTAGAGAACAGGGAATGGAAGTTGGCTCTACTGGAAGGGAAAGAAACTACTCAAAACACAGGGGAGGGGCTTGCAACTTTGCATATAATACCTGCTACTGGGAACAAAAGAGCTGAGAAGTAGCCTAAACCGAAAGTCATCTTTTTAAAGTAAGAAATATTTGTCACAATCCTAAATGTATTTTTTTCATTCATGCTCAAGGGGCATTTCAAAGTTATATTGGTAACACTTAAGAATCGATGTGTAGGCCTATATCATTAATTTAAATGATAGTAAATATTGGAGATGGCATCTTTTTAAGTACCCTGTTATTAACCTAGTTTTGTAGAGAACACAATTGTAGGTCAGATTTACAAAGACTGAACTGCTGTGGAATTAGCTATTTGTTTTTTGCCCCAACTAAACATTTGGAAGATGAGCCTAGTTACATTTCAACTCAATCACATACACTGATTGTACAAAACATTAGGAACACCTTCCTAATATTGTGTTGCACCCCATTTTGCCTCATAACAGCCTCAATTCGTCAGGGCATGGACTCTACAAGGTGTCAAGTGTTCCACAGGGATGCTGGCCCATGTTGACTCCAATGCTTCCCACAGTTGTGTCAAGTTGGCTGAATATCCTTTGGGTGGTGGACCATTCTTGATACACGTGGGAAACTGTTGAGTGTGAAAAACCCAGCAGATTTGCAGTTCTTGACACACACAAACTTGTACACCTGGCACCTACTACTATACCCCGCTCAAAGGCACTTAAATATTTTGTCTTGCCCATTCACCCTCTAAATGACACATACACAATCCATGTTTCAATTGTCTCAAGGTTTAAAAATCCTTCTTTAGCCCTTCATCTACACTGATTGAAGTGGATTTAACAGGTGACCCCAATAAGGGATCATAGCATTCACCTGGTCAGTCTGTCATGGAAAGAGCAGGTGTTCCTAATGTTTTGTACACTGTGTATTTTACTAGATTTTGATCAAACTTTGTGATGTGAGGGGTAACTTTTTAATACATGTTGTGGGTGGATGAGGTGTTTCATTGAACTTTAAATACAGTGATAAGGGTTGTTGTTAGATGGAAAGGATTCAACTATTTTCAGTCAGTTTTAGGACTATACAAGATCGAAAAATAAAATGTAAAATACCATTTGTGGCTTCCCTACCTAGTTTGTGAGAATTTATTGAATGACCGTTAATGTTGTTTTAGTAACTTGTTGAAGCCACTCATAGTGATGAATTTTGTAGCGTAGGGCTGTGATGAATAGCTTCTGTTTGACTGATCGTCAGCCTCTGGATTTCCTCTTGTCTGTTCACATTATAAAACAAGTTATCTTGTGATGATCAGGCGATAGCCTAGTGTAAGAGTAGCTCTACTTTTTTAATACAAGTCGCATTCATATGGTGATGAGTGAATGGAGAACAATGCTGATTATCATTCACACTGTAAGACAATGGTGTTTTATTCAAGACATGGCTTGTGCAATTCAAAACATGCAAATTATGAAGAGGAGAGGGAGAGATGCGTTCATGAATGGATTGTTTCCACATTTGCAAACTATCGAGCGCTGTGTTGGTCACCAACAAAGTGCGCTAGCTTTGTGCTATTGGAAAATACTATTCAGAGTAGAAACGGAGTCTCATGAAAATGCATGGTTTATTTGAATGTAAATTCATAATGTATTTGTAGTAGGGCTTGATGTATTCCTGAAATTAAATTACTTTACAGATAGGATGGTGTTCTTTACAGATGGGATGGTGTTCTTTACAGATGGGATGGTGTTCTTTACAGATGGGATGGTGTTCTTTACAGATAGGATGGTGTTCTTTACAGATGGGATGGTGTTCTTTACAGATGGGATGGTGTTCTTTACAGATGGGATGGTGTTCTTTACAGATGGGATGGTGTTCTTTACAGATGGGATGGTGTTCTTTACAGATGGGATGGTGTTCTTTACAGATGGGATGGTGTTCTTTACAGATGGGATGGTGTTCTTTACAGATGGGATGGTGTTCTTTACAGATGGGATGGTGTTCTTTACAGATGGGGTGGTGTTCTTTACAGATGGGGTGGTGTTCTTTACAGATGGGATGGTGTTCTTTACAGATGGGATGGTGTTCTTTACAGATGGGTTTTTTTTCGGGCTTGACTACTCTACTTGTTAATATTCCTCTCCCTCCTCCTCCCCCTCGTCCCCTACACTGTCAGTACCCACCTCTTCATAATCCTTCTCCAGGGCTGCCATGTCCTCTCTGGCCTCTGAGAACTCTCCCTCCTCCATGCCCTCTCCCACATACCAGTGCACAAAAGCTCTCTTTGCGTACATCAGATCAAACTTGTGGTCAAGCCTGGCCCAGGCCTCAGCGATGGCGGTGGTGTTGCTCAGCATGCACACAGCTCTCTGGACCTTGGCCAGATCTCCTCCAGGGACCACTGTGGGTGGCTGGTAGTTGATACCGACCTTGAAGCCAGTGGGACACCAGTCCACAAACTGGATGGTGCGCTTGGCCTTGATTGTGGCGATGGCAGAGTTGACATCTTTGGGCACAACGTCACCACGGTAGAGCAGGCAGCAGGCCATGTACTTGCCGTGACGTGGGTCACATTTCACCATCTGATTGGCTGGCTCAAAGCAGGCGTTGGTGATCTCAGCCACTGATAGCATCTCGTGATAGGCCTTCTCAGCAGAGATGACTGGAGCATAGGTGGCCAGAGGGAAGTGGATATGGGGGTAGGGCACCAAGTTGGTCTGGAACTCTGTCAGGTCCACATTGTAGGCCCCATCAAAGCGCAGGGAGGCGGTGATGGAGGAGACAATCTGACCAATCAGCCTGTTGAGGTTGGTGTAGGTGGGGCGCTCAATGTCCAGGTTCCTGCGGCAGATATCATAGATGGCCTCATTGTCCACCATGAAGGCACAGTCCGAGTGCTCCAGGGTGGTGTGGGTGGTCAGGATGGAGTTATAAGGCTCCACCACAGCAGTAGAAACTTGGGGAGCAGGGTAA
Source organism: Salmo trutta (assembly GCF_901001165.1). NCBI lineage: Eukaryota > Metazoa > Chordata > Actinopteri > Salmoniformes > Salmonidae > Salmo > Salmo trutta. The sequence continues at coordinate 206,174 of NW_021822200.1, read as the reverse complement.
ACAGCAAATTCAAGCTTGGACTTCTTCCCATAGTTGATAGAGAGACGTTCCATCAACAGGGAGGTGAACCCAGAACCGGTGCCGCCTCCAAAGCTGTGGAAGATCAAGAAGCCCTGGAGCCCAGTGCCTTGGTCAGCCTGAAATGTGTCACAAACCATATATTTTTTTTAATCAAAGATAGAAGGTACATCCACCTAGAAAGATGACTAGGTTGGGTCTTACCAGTTTGCGTGTCCGGTCGAGTACCAGGTTGATGATCTCCTTGCCAATGGTGTAGTGACCACGGGCATAGTTGTTGGCAGCGTCCTCCTTGCCTGTGATCAGCTGCTCAGGGTGGAACAGCTGGCGGTAGGTACCTGTGCGTACCTCATCTATTGGGAGACAACAATACATTTATAAAACTACTATTGACGTATGCTTTTTGTCAAATTCCATCAGCTGTTAATAAAAGCCTCCTGTTTACCAATGACAGTTGGCTCCAGGTCTACAAAGACTGCACGGGGAACATGTTTACCAGCCCCAGTCTCACTGAAGAAGGTGTTGAAGGAGTCATCTCCCCCTCACTTGGCATCTGTCCATCCAGCTGGATCCCATGCTCCAGGCAATAGAGCTCCCAGCATGCATTTCCAATTGGAGCCCCAGCTTGGCCAATGTGGACAGAGATACATTCACCCTGGAGAGAGAGAAAAGAATCACTCAAGTCACATGCCACTTACAGAAGATGATTTTTTTTAAACAAGTTGTGGTGGAAACAGCTGAACTATTGCTACACTAATTTGAGGAAAACTAGTTTCTGTTTCTTGATTGAATTATTTCATATAAAGGTTGCTATGGCCTGGTGAGTTTTTTAATGATAAGTCTATAGTTAATTGCCTCACGATGACAAACGTAACATGAAAATATTACTAAAATCATAATCTTTTACAAAATTAATATTTGTCTTTTAAATATTTTAACTTTTTAAATTGCAAGCATACATTCGATTTTAGAAAACGCTCTCACCATGTTTCAGACTCTCGGACTCTCTTGATGCAGTTGCCTACTCGGGGAATCTTTTATATTGTCATGTAAAGGCTTATGGAGCAACTTTTTAACTGTGCTGGATTGCTAGGCAACAATGGTGTATTGTTGTAGTAACTGGAGAACTCGGATAAGCTGATACCATCTTTGATTCTTAACTGAAACGGGGACAAAGACAAATAATATTAATTGCTACCCTGAGTCTAGGATGGGTGAACAGAAACCTTGACCTGTCCAGTATTTGTGAAATAAGACCTATATGTATTACATTTACTTGCCTTGGCCCCCTCATATAGACGTTACATTTCACAAGTAAAATGTAACCTGTTAAGTTATAAAGAAAAATAACTATTTTAAAATGTATTTTGCACTCTGAACAAAGTCTGTTTCAAGATATTTTGTGTTCTTGTTTGAATGGTTTTCACTCATTTACCTTAGAGGACACTGTACACATTTACTGCTCAAACTCTTTCCAACTAAAGAGGATCCATTTTGTAAAGGTCATGTTGTCCCATTGCCCTGAGGAAAGAAAATGGATACCTCCCCATGGTGACCTGAATAGGCTGTTGTTACAGGAGATCATTATGGTCACCATGGTAGTAGAGATTCATTTACAATGCAAATGTCCTCAGGTGAGCGGGCGCCTAGGGAAAACCTCAGCGCCTGTCTTCCGTAAAGCAGGTGTCATTTGAGAGCTCTGTCTATAGTCCTATTGTCTATAACAGAATGTGAACAGCTGGCTTCACACAAGTTGTTCTTTTTGAAACCAAGTGCTTTTGTTCTTAGTTTATCTGGTGTGTGTGTGTGGTCAGAAGTCTTCATTGTTTGCCAGGGAAGCAGTATTTCCTTTCAAAGGATCGGCTAACTATATGTAATATTTATAAAAATGCTTGTCTATTAAAAGAGCATATTATATATCAACTAAATTGTTTATTCTTGTCATCCAATATTGTGTAGTTTTACAATTCATGCTGTCAAATTCACAGCTCTAAGGCATTACCGCAGCAGTATTTGTTTTACTTTTGAGTGTGGTGAAAATTATTATGGTTCTACCACTAAGGTTTTGTTAGCTGTTAAAACCTCTTCGCTATAGGGGGCAGTATTTTCACGGCCGGATGAAAAACGTACCCAAATTAAACAGCCTACTACTCGGGCCCAGAGTGAAATATACTGCTCAAAAAAATAAAGGGAACACTTAAACAACACAATGTAACTCCAAGTCAATCACACTTCTGTGAAATCAAATTGTCCACTTAGGAAGCAACACTGATTGACAATAAATTTCACATGCTATTGTGCAAATGGAATAGACAACAGGTGGAAATTATAGGCAATTAGCAAGACACCCCCAATAAAGGAGTGGTTCTGCAGGTGGTAACCACAGACCACTTCTCAGTTCCTATGCTTCCTGGCTGATGTTTTGGTCACTTTTGAATGCTGGCGGTGCTTTCACTCTAGTGGTAGCATGAGACGGAGTCTACAACCCACACAAGTGGCTCAGGTAGTGCAGCTCATCCAGGATGGCACATCAATGCGAGCTGTGGCAAGAAGGTTTGCTGTGTCTGTCAGCGTAGTGTCCAGAGCATGGAGGCGCTACCAGGAGACAGGCCAGTACATCAGGAGATGTGGAGGAGGCTGTAGGAGGGCAACAACCCAGCAGCAGGACCGCTACCTCCGCCTTTGTGCAAGGAGGAGCAGGAGAAGCACTGCCAGAGCCCTGCAAAATGACCTCCAGCAGGCCACAAATGTGCATGTGTCTGCTCAAACGGTCAGAAACAGACTCCATGAGGGTGGTATGAGGGCCCGACATCCACAGGTGGGGGTTGTGCTTACAGCCCAACACCGTGCAGGATGTTTGGCATTTGCCAGAGAACACCAAGATTGGCAAATTCGCCACTGGCACCCTGTGCTCTTTACAGATGAAAGCAGGTTCACACTGAGCACATGTGACAGACGTGACAGTCTGGAGACGCCGTGGAGAACGTTCTGCTGCCTGCAACATCCTCCAGCATGACCGGTTTGGCGGTGGGTCAGTCATGGTGTGGGGTGGCATTTCTTTGGGGGGCCGCACAGCCCTCCATGTGCTCGCCAGAGGTAGCCTGACTGCCATTAGGTACCAAGATGAGATCCTCAGACCCCTTGTGAGACCATATGCTGGTGCGGTTGGCCCTGGGTTCCTCCTAATGCAAGACAATGCTAGACCTCATGTGGCTGGAGTGTGTCAGCAGTTCCTGCAAGAGGAAGGCATTGATGCTATGGACTGGCCCGCCCGTTCCCCAGACCTGAATCCAACCGAGCACATCTGGGACATCATGTCTCGCTCCATCCACCAACGCCACGTTGCACCACAGACTGTCCAGGAGTTGGCGGATGCTTTAGTCCAGGTCTGGGAGGAGATCCCTCAGGAGACCATCCGCCACCTCATCAGGAGCATGCCCAGGCATTGTAGGGAGGTCATACAGGCACGTGGAGGCCACACACACTACTGAGCCTCATTTTGACTTGTTTTAAGGACATTACATCAAAGTTGGATCAGCCTGTAGTGTGGTTTTCCACTTTAATTTTGAGTGTGACTCCAAATCCAGACCTCCATGGGTTAATAAAAAGAATTTCCATTGATTATTTTTGTGCGAATTTTATTTATTTATTTTTCATATTTTTTTTCTTTTTTTTCTTTTTGTCAGCACATTCAACTATGTAAAGAAAAAAGTATTTAATAAGATTATTTCATTCAGATCTAGGATGTGTTATTTTAGTGTTCCCTTTTATTTTTTTGAGCAGTGTATTTGCATATTATTAATAGATTTGGATAGAAAACACTCTGAAGTTTCTAAAACTGTTTGAATGTTGTCTGTGAGTATAACAGAACTCATATGGCAGGAAGAAACCTGAGAAAAATCCAACCAGGAAGTGGGAAGTCTGAGACTTGTAGTCTTTCAGACCATTTTCTATTGAAACTACAGTGTCTGTGGGGTCAACTTGCACTTCCTAAGGCTTCCACTAGATGTCAACAGTCTTTACAAAGTTGTTTGAGTCTTCTATGGTGAATGTTGACCGAATAACAGCCGGTTCAAGCAGTGGACTGTCTGAGGTCATGTAGTTACTTCATGCGCATTCACGCATGGATAGCATTTTTTTTTTCTTCTGTAATGAATGCGCTATTGTCCGGTTGGAATATTATCGATTGTTTGTTAAAAACACCCTAAGGTTTGATTGTAAACAGTGTTTGACATGTTTCTACAAATGGTAATGGAACTTTTGAGCTTTTCGTCTATTGATTTGCACCCCCGTCTCGTGCCTTTTGGAATAGTGTTCTGGACACGCCAACAAAATGGAGGTATTTGGACATAAATTATGGACTTTATCAAACAAATGAACATTTCTTGTGGGAGTCCTTCCGAGTGCATTTTGCTGAAGATCAGCAAAGGTAAGAAAATATTTATAACAATATTTTAGAGTTTTGACGACGCCGTGGCTTGACGGCTAACTGTATAGCTTGCATTGATGGCGGAGCTCTGTACTCAGAATATTGTTCAATGTGCTTTCTCCGTAAAGTTATTTTGAAATCTGACACAGCGGTTGCATTAAAAGGTAGTATATCTATAATTCTTTAAATAATTGTTATATATTTTGTCAACGTTTATGATGAGTATTTCTGTAAATGAATGTGCACATTCACCGGAAGTTTTGGAGGCAAGTCATTTTCTGAACATCACGCGCCAATGTAAAATGCTGTTTTTGGATATAAATATGAACTTGATTGAACAAAACATACATGTATTGTGTAACATGCTGTCCTAGGAGTGTCATCTGATGAAGATCGTCAAAGGTTAGTGCTTCATTTTAGCTGGATTTTGGGGGTTTTGTGACACAGCCATTTTCCTAACAAGGAGATGTGTGGCTTTTCTTGTTTAGGTGGTGTCCTAACATAATCTAATGTTTTGCTTTTGCTGTAAAGCCTTTTTGAAATCGGACAACGTGGTTGGATTCAGGAGAAGTGTATCTTTTTAAAATGGTGTAAAATAGTCATATGTTTGAGAAATTGAAATTATTAGATTTTTGATGTTTTGAATTTCGCGCCCTGCTGTTCCTTTGGCTGTTGGCTAGGGGTCCCGCTGGCGGAACGGGGTCCCGCTGGCGGAATGGGGTCCCGCTGGCGAAACGCCTAGATGCAAGAAGTTAAATACACTGGATGTAAGCAAGTGTTGGGCAATGTATAACCACAGATACTGTAGCCACAGCTGACTTTTCATCAATGAGTATCTAAGGAGATACTGTAGTTCTCATTTGGTTGTCTTAGTTACCAATTCTTTTTTTCTTCTTCTCAGGAGTCAGTGTTTTACAGCTGTGTGTCAGCTGAGCTTGGCGCTTTGTTTCATAAGAAATAGAGACCTGAGAGTTGGATGGCTTCAGTGTGAGCTGACTACATATCACCAAAAGTGGTGTGTTCACAGCACTCAACAGCCTTAACCAAACACTCTCCCACAGCTGGAGCAGGACGGGATGGAGAAGTTAAGCCGAAGTTCAGGAAAGACAGAGGACACCATTAACACCAGTGTGTGGCGGTTGATGGTGCACTACCTCCTCAAATAGATCATTGTTTGATACCATATGACTGACTACCCTCAAGGCAGAACCTCTTGCCACAACAACAGCTGTGGAATGAGACAGGGTAGGGGGTTTATATATTGACATTACAGAAAAATTGGTTTTGAGCAAGCATGACAGAGAAATATTTTGGGTGTTGACAATGAATGCTTTATTTATTCACAGGAAGGATTCATATCCAAAGAAATAGATGGTTAAAAATGATTATTATTCTCAATTTGGTCAAAACTGTGTCTGGCTGACAATAAGACTCGTGTAGTTTCAACATTCATGTTGTAAAGCTGAGACTATAGATCCTAACATCCTACTCTTCCTCCCCCATATCCTCCTCTTCATTCCCTGTTGTTCTTCAGATGTTCTTTACCAGTTGACTACTTTTTAATATTCCTCTCCCTCCTCCTCCCCCTCGTCCCCTACACTGTCAGTACCCACCTCTTCATAATCCTTCTCCAGGGCTGCCATGTCCTCTCTGGCCTCTGAGAACTCTCCCTCCTCCATGCCCTCTCCCACATACCAGTGCACAAAGGCTCTCTTTGCGTACATCAGATCAAACTTGTGGTCAAGCCTGGCCCAGGCCTCAGCGATGGCGGTGGTGTTGCTCAGCATGCACACAGCTCTCTGGACCTTGGCCAGATCTCCTCCAGGGACCACTGTGGGTGGCTGGTAGTTGATACCGACCTTGAAGCCAGTGGGACACCAGTCCACAAACTGGATGGTACGCTTGGTCTTGATTGTGGCGATGGCAGAGTTGACATCTTTGGGCACAACGTCACCACGGTAGAGCAGGCAGCAGGCCATGTACTTGCCGTGACGTGGGTCACATTTCACCATCTGATTGGCTGGCTCAAAGCAGGCGTTGGTGATCTCAGCCACTGATAGCATCTCGTGATAGGCCTTCTCAGCAGAGATGACTGGAGCATAGGTGGCCAGAGGGAAGTGGATACGGGGGTAGGGCACCAAGTTGGTCTGGAACTCTGTCAGGTCCACATTGAGGGCCCCATCGAAACGCAGGGAGGCGGTGATGGAGGAGACGATCTGACCAATCAGCCTGTTGAGGTTGGTGTAGGTGGGGCGCTCAATGTCCAGGTTCCTGCGGCAGATATCATAGATGGCCTCATTGTCCACCATGAAGGCACAGTCCGAGTGCTCCAGGGTGGTGTGGGTGGTCAGGATGGAGTTATAAGGCTCCACCACAGCAGTGGACACCTGAGGAGCTGGATAGATGGCAAACTCAAGCTTGGACTTCTTCCCATAGTCGACAGAGAGACGTTCCATCAACAGGGAGGTGAACCCAGAACCGGTGCCTCCTCCAAAGCTGTGGAAGATCAGGAAGCCCTGGAGACCAGTGCACTGGTCAGCCTGAAAGAAACAGAAGGTAGAAATGTAAGAAATGTATTTATTAGTGATGGGCACTGATATGGAAAATCAATATCCATGTCAGTTGAACTTTTTCGAACCGATATCATATTAGTTTGACTGAATAACATTGCAACTGTGTGGAATACATTTCCACGGCTTTGTGAAGTTCAGACTGCTCGCTGGTTGCCTATTGGGCCAGGTGTGAATGTCCAGGAGGCCTAATCATCCTACACAACCAGTTTGAATAGAATGGGCAGCCCGTTGAAGTCTCCTCTCCTCTCCACCCCACTTATTACATGATTGAATTGAAACGACGCAACGCGGAGTGCCTGGACACAGCCCTTAGCCGTGGTATATATATATTGGCTATATACCACACCCCCTTGGGCCTTATTGCTTAAGGATAAACCGATATCACGATAGGCCTTGCTCACATCGATATCAAACGTTATTGATATCATATAGAAGTATTGAGCCACTCCACTAGTATTTATTAGCATTTCCACATTTAGTGTCAACACAAGACCTTGCTTTAAAATAGTATGAGTCTCACCAGTTCTTTCTTAACTGAAAGAAACAGGGAGGAATGCGTTACAAACCGTATACATTTGTATCAAAGATGGACGGTACATCCACCTAGAAAGATGACTAGGTTGGGTCTTACCAGTTTGCGTGTCCGGTCGAGTACCAGGTCGATGATCTCCTTGCCAATGGTGTAGTGACCACGGGCATAGTTGTTGGCAGCGTCCTCCTTGCCTGTGATCAGCTGCTCAGGGTGGAACAGCTGGCGGTAGGTACCTGTGCGGACCTCGTCTGTGGACATGGGGAATTGACATTTAATATCTGTAGCTTTAACCTATAAATATATGGAGATTGGAATGTCATTAGGTAAATTGTTTGTCAACTTACCGATGACGGTTGGCTCCAGGTCTACAAAGACTGCACGAGGAACATGTTTACCAGCCCCAGTCTCACTGAAGAAGGTGTTGAAGGAGTCATCTCCCCCTCCGATTGTCTTATCACTGGGCATCTGTCCGTCAGGCTGGATCCCATGTTCCAGGCAGTACAGTTCCCAGCATGCATTGCCCATCTGGACACCTGCCTGGCCGACGTGGACAGAGATGCATTCACGCTGCAGAGAAAGGACAGAATTGAAACCATTAGCCATAATAAAATGTTCACAACTTTAGGTTACGGTTTTTGGGAGGATTTAGGTCAAACAATTAAATAACATTTCTAATGTTACAGCTAAACGTCTCTCTAAATTTGCTCAGTAACATTATCAGTATCAATATTGCCAATACAATTATATCTCTAACCATATATATTTGATCTATCAAGGCAATGAAACAAGAAGCAGATCTGTTTTAAGAGACATGAGTCGTAGTGAAGAAACAAAGGATGGGAGCGCTGCATGAAGGGAGCAGGAGACATAATATTCAGAAGCTTACCATTGTTGCAGTTTCTTCAGGCCGACGTTAAGGATCTGCGTCAGAAATCTCGCTCGTGTGTCCTGGTGGCGGCTCGTCTGTATTTATAGGATTAGCGAACACCTTGGTAACAAGCTTTGTTGTTGGTAACAAAGGGGTTAAATGTGTTTGGTCGATCGGAGTTCTGGGCTGGGAAGAGGAAAGCCAATCATTCAGCTCGAGAGGAGACACTGCATACAAGCCCTGCCGCACATCAATAACTCCTCCCCATCTACCCAGGATGATAATGTGTAACTCTGACCAACCGACCGACCAGCCCCACCTTGCATAGGACAAAAGGTTCCTAAGGGGACTGTAATTTAATCCCTAAACATTAAAGAACAACCTGTACCACAACAAATGTTTGAGAAAATACACATACTATGTTAGTGGCAGTACCATGGGTCCGTTAACGAAGGAATTTAGGAATTAGTCACTTTAAGATGGTTGATCCCCTCCCCCATAGCCCCTGCTGTTTGAGCCATTTGTTATTCAAAGTTGCTGCCTTCCCCGCCCTCACTCCCTCCCCTTGTCCCTGTGGCCTGGCAGGGTTCTGTTGTGTTTCATGCTTCGTTGACTGTATCCTATGGTAACAACGGCACCATAGGTAACGGCTACACCAAGGTGACCTTCTAACTCAGACTCCTTCATTGGCACAAGGAATCATTTATAATTAGTTTGTTTTACAAAATTATCAAGTTTTAAAACATTTGACTTGTTTAATCCATTTCATATGATAAATGAATGAATTCATGGGGATGCTCCTATACTTATTTGGGAGTTAAGAAATATGTATTTATGTCACTGAATCCGTAGTGATTGTTTGAGGCATGGCTTGAAAGGGGAGCCAGTCTGAGTCCTGGAAGCATCTCCATCGCATGCACCTGCTAACAGAGTATACTGTATATTCACCACAGAAGCAGCAATGATGTCATGAGAGGAATGTGACTAAGCAAGTCCTGCTATTGGCCGCCATTACAATGCTTTGCCGTAAAGGCCTGGCAAGTCACACTGCCTCCTGGTGTTATAATAAAGTAGCACAGACCATTACTATGTGGGTGTAGTCCCTGAGTGAGAGCAGCTGTCTGATTGGTCTTCTGCTGTGTGATCAGTAGGGTGTGAAAATGTTGTTTAGGTTATCACCATACAGGCCTGCATGCAGAGGTGTTCAAACCCCCAGGTGTAAAGCAGGTGAAACAATGAAGGCCACAGTGTCTGGTGTTGAACCCATCTTTAATGTTGTAAAGAAGACTGTCGGTTACAGGCTTGATCACTTTCCACTGAGAGACATTTTTAACATACAGTCAGTGTGTTCACACAGGTGTTGATTTTCAGCTATATCTAGGAGTTGAACACAGTACATCCCATAGGCTTAATTTGACTGAGTTTAACTTTGGTTTTCAGCAGGGCACATGGTGGACATTGAGATTATTTGTTTCAGGGCTCTTTGATACTTGTATGGTTTGTTACATTAACATTGTATGACACCCATAAATAGTTGCCTTACTTTTGACCAGAACGTTGACCACAGTTCTAAAAATCTTCTGAACATGTGGTTTGTTAATTAGCCCTCGCCTCCAGCACTTATCAACATATTGTAGTACAGACAGTTAGGTGTAGATTTTATGATTGAGCCATTATCGACAGGCTTCACTCCACTCAGAGCCAGGCCATAACCTGAGTTGTAATGAAACCAATACCACAGAGTTGAGGGCATATGATGCTCTTGCTTTAGTTATCCAGTGTTTCACAAAAGTTGTCGCAACCATAGAAATAGAATCCATAGAACAGGCTTCCTCATTCAAGTCAATGATGGCATAGTGGGTGGACTGGCAGCCATTGCACACATGAGTTTACCAGTCAAATTGCCAGGGCTAGAGGTTTCAACTTCAAAGCCCTTTCTATGGATTCCATGTATATGGTTGCAACCCTGCAGGGCTTCTGCACACCATTCCCTAACACATGTCCCAGGAATCTCTTTCACAGGAGAGGGACTGATAGAAAAATACACAGATCTAGGGAGCCTGTTTCTGATGTGTGTCCTGACTCCTGACCACATCTCTGAGGGATTTCTCTCTAAGGGAGAGAGCAAAGGCTGGGTTTCCTTTATTTCCCTTCAACTACTGCTTAGGAGAGAGGGACAGTACAACACATAAAGGTGGCAAGTGGGACAGTACAATACAAAGGTGGCGAGAGGGACAGTACAATAGATAAAACATTCATCTTAGCAGAGCGACAGCCTAGGGAGCCCACTTCTCAGGGGCAAATGGTACATTAAACAGGTCACAGATATAAGATCACATGGTTTCAGAACAGCTACTGAGTCTTTTTGCATTTCATTGGGCAAAATAGAATAATAGTGACTTAAAGTTTGATACAGACATAAAGTATAGACTTAAGAGTTAACGACAACAGAGCCAGTAGGGTGAATGTGGAGGTATACTACCTGAACTGTCCAATAAGAACAGAGATGTTTATGTTTTCCCATTGCAAAACGTTTTACTGTAGAGTACCCTTCCAAACATGACCCAGGTCACGTTGCTTTAATCTGGTGTGGTGTACCCCAAGGTTCTGGTCCAGTACCAGTACATTATTCATCTCATCACAGTCAGAACTGAAGGACTGAGAGCTGATACCAGAGCAGTCCCAATCTCTGTCTAGGGGTGTGATGTTGTTACAAAGTAAATGACTACAGTATAATGATCATGCAACTCTTAATGTTTTTTTTTTTTACATGACATGTCAAAAGGTGTTCAAGCAGTCTGACATCCATTACTTTTTTCATTGAAACTAGCATACTCTTTGTTTCTACTGGCCACATTAGCTTAGCATAAATACATTACTGACCGCATTAGCAAAAACACATACATTACGTAGTCAAATGTAACAAATCAAAACAGTAATCGTGCGAATCTGCTAAAATATACCAGCACATTTGATACATGGGTCAAGGATTGAGATGATGTGGTTTTGGTTTGTTTCTATCCTGGCAGATGTCCCAGAGGACAGGAGAGGGGAAGGGGGATGAGAGGGGAAGTGGGAGTGCAGATTGGATGGGACGTCCGGCTCACAACTTCTGGGTAAAGTTTTCAGGGAAGACTCCTTTTGCCAAGAGGTCTTTGTTCTCCAGCCAATGAGATTCCTTCACGCCCATGAGCCAGCCGTCATCCTGCACACACAACAAACAGCATGGTTATCAGAGGATGTAACCCAATCACTTGTGAAAACGTGTTATAGTTCTCAATGGGGGTAGAATGCGGCTGGCTACTGACCTGCTCATCAGGATTCTCCCAGGCCAGGACCAGCACAACATCTCCTGCTTTCATCTCCAGCTCGTCTCCATCGGTGGCAGCATAGTCATGCATGGCTTTGACCTGAATTTTTTTGTTGTTGACATCACACACAGCGATATTGCTACCTGATTTAAGATATACCTACCGCAACAACCAAGATCCATTGTTGGCAGAATATTGAAAAATACTAGCGTGCTGGAGTTTTCTTCCTCCATGAACCTGGAACTAGGTGTGCAAACAACCCCTTTTCAGTAGCTGTCTCTATGGTCCTCTAGAAACAAGACAAGCGAAGGGCTCACCTTGTAAATGACTCCAGCCGGCAGCACCTCAGAAGACCCATTGGTCACCGCAGTCTGGATTCAGAAATAAGCAGAGAAAAGGCTTCATTTGATACTGAGAAATGTATTAAGTGGTCAATCAATTCTACAATGGTTACATCACACTGTAGAGGGAGTGATATGCCAGGGACCCAATGTTTGTACTGTATATGAATGGCTCATTTACTCCAGTACTTACGGTTGCAGTCCCTGCAGCGGCTGCCACAGCAGTGTCAGTCTGAAAGGGAGCAAAAGGGGAGGTGAGAATTCCCAATGGACATGCATCTCTCCCATCCCACAGAGATCAGCATACACATACAGGTATGAAGACTTCACAGGAATACATACACACAGGCACAAAGACTCTGTCCCTGGGCACAATCTGTCAACATGTGCCACCATCAGACCGCCACAACAGCCATGCCATCTATCTACGGATCCTAAAGATGGGAGACTGAAACTTGATCAACCTCCTGTCAGATGGGGTACTCACAGGGTGTTTGTTTGTCCCAGTCAGCGATCAACACCCAGCTGTCCATCGTGTTTCTGAAGCCTTGGTCTCCCATCACTACTGTAATGAACCTCCTGTCCATCTACCAGCGCTACCTATAGCACATCTACACTCCCCTACGGTACTTCCTCGTTCCCCGCCTACTCACGCTCTGCTCTGAGTCAGCCCAGCCAGTCTGCCCAGAGACAGCCCAGCCCACCTCTCCGTCTGCAGCTGGCTCCTCTGCCCACCCAGCCTGGGCACCCACATCACCCCAGCCTGCCTGTCCATCAGTGGCAGCATCTGCAGCCTCTTCCCCTACCTGGGCCCCGTTATCGCCCCAGCCACCCTGAGAATGCCCAGTCTGGGTCACATCCTGGTCCCAGCCTGCCTGAGAAGCCTGCGGTGTCCCTTCAGTATCCCAGCTCGGGGCGGCCCCAGTCTCATCATCGCCCCAGCCACCCTGGTTGGCTGCAGGCTCGTCTTCCTCCCAGCCGGCCTTGGCCTCCTGGGACTCTTTGTCGTCGTTCTGCTGGGGCTCCTCCGCTGCAGGGGGCTGCTCGGGTTCAGGCTGAGGAGGGAAGGGGGCGAGGCAGTATGGCAGGTAGAGGGGTGTCCAAGGTGCACGTGGGTGGGGCAACAGAGAATTTGGAATGGGACCGACGGTTTGATGACAAAAAGCCACAGGGCATAAAGGGGTCATGGGTCCAAGCAGGAATTGTAGGATAAGGGATAACAGACCAAGAGAAGATGAGAGAGATCTGTGAGTGCTGCCAGAGACCAGCTCGCCATTCAAGTGTCCGCAGAATATGGTACCCAGCTAACCAAGAACATTCCTATTGCTATTAATATGTTTCAAAGAAAATGCTTGAAAGGAAATATCCTAGAACATTGAATAAAAGTACAAATTAAAAACAATTATCCCAAATGCCCAGGGCCACATTCAGTATTCAAACGTTGTAGATATAAATGCAATGAATGGAGCCGACGTGATTCTTTTATTCTACTTGTTCTACATAGAAACATGCTATCTGAACGTCCCAAAACATTTCGTCCTTGTGAACGCGCCCCAGGTCACTCCTTGATTAATCCACCTAAGTAGCCAATCAGACCTAACTTCCCTTGACACCAAAGGCAGGACTTTCACCCTACTGCTGTCACACCTGATCCCAATCAGTGTATCAACCTGAGCAGAGGCAGTCTAAGAATAGTTTGGTTTTCGAGAGTCTTGAGACTTTTTCCTTTAGATGCAAATAACAATTTCTCTACAATCTTTATATCCTACGAAGCAAGCTAGACCTACTCAGGGTTTTCTAAACCTAGTCAGATTGAGTTAGCTATACATTCCGTGGTTTCCATGGCACAGTGAGGTCGCCTAGGCAGAGCGCTACTGTACATTTGGTAAATATCTGTATAATTAATACATTTATGGCATTTTTCCATGCACCCTTTTTGTTTTAACAATTAATATAGTTAATTAATATCATTAGAATCAACCACAGAGTTTCAAGACTGAAGCTGGCAAGTTATTTGTTTGCTGGGCAAGCTAGCTAACTGTCAGCTAGCTAGCTAATGTCAGCTGGCAATTGTTCTGATTTGAATGCCAGCCGTTTGTCCGGAGGTTGAGGATGGAGAGAAGCAAGACAGCTGAGGTGTGCAGTGATGAGGATCGTAAGGATGACTAAGTTACAAGGCTACTCTTGAATTATCATTGAAATGCTGTGTGCTTTCTGGCGCCATGTGACTGACGTAGCGTCACCCAAGTGCGTGTGTCATCTTGGTAGTAGTGAAACCTAGCTACAGCTACTACGGAGTCCATGAACTGGAGAAGCCACACGGACGGCGAGACACCTTGATGACACCTTGCGGCCGAGACCATCTTTAAAAATATATATATATATATATATATGTGTGTATGTATATATATATATATATATATATATATATATATATATATATACACACTGCTCAAAAAAATAAAGGGAACACTTAAACAACACAATGTAACTCCAAGTCAATCACACTTCTGTGAAATCAAACTGTCCACTTAGGAAGCAACACTGATTGACAATAAATTTCACATGCTGTTGTGCAAATGGATTAGACAACAGGTGGAAATTATAGGCAATTAGCAAGACACCCCCAATAAAGGAGTGTTTCTTTGGGGGGGCCGCACAGCCCTCCATGGGCTCGCCAGAGGTAGCCTGACTGCCATTAGGTACCGAGATGAGATCCTCAGACCCCTTGTGAGACCATATGCTGGTGCGGTTGGCCCTGGGTTCCTCCTAATGCAAGACAATGCTAGACCTCATGTGGCTGGAGTGTGTCAGCAGTTCCTGCAAGAGGAAGGCATTGATGCTATGGACTGGCCCGCCCGTTCCCCACACCTGAATCTAATTGAGCACATCTGGGACATCATGTCTCGCTCCATCCACCAACGCCACGTTGCACCACAGACTGTCCAGGAGTTGGCGGATGCTTTAGTCCAGGTCTGGGAGGAGATCCCTCAGGAGACCATCCGCCACCTCATCAGGAGCATGCCCAGGCGTTGTAGGGAGGTCATACAGGCACGTGGAGGCCACACACACTACTGAGCCTCATTTTGACTTGTTTTAAGGACATTACATCAAAGTTGGATCAGCCTGTAGTGTGGTTTCCACTTTAATTTTGAGTGTGACTCCAAATCCAGACCTCCATGGGTTGATAAATTGGATTTCCATTGATTATTTGTGTGTGATTTTGTTTTCAGCACATTCAACTATGTAAAGAATTTTTTTTTTTAATAAGATTATTTATTTCATTCAGATATAGGATGTGTTGTTTAAGTGTTCCCTTTATTTTTTTGAGCAGTATATATTTATATTTAACTAGGCAAGTCCGTGAACAAATTCTTAATAACAATGACGGCCTACACCGGCCAAACTCGGACGACACTGGGCCAATTGTGTGCCACCCTATGGGACTCCCAATCATGGCCGGTTGTGATACAGCCTGGAATCGAACCAGGGTATCTGTAGTGATGCCTCAAGCACTGAGATGCAGTGCCTTAGACCGCTGCGCCACTCAGGAGCCCTCTTTGCTTACTCTCCCCCTTTGATCACTCAAGCCATGGACTTTCCAACCATCTCATGAATTAGGTTTTCTAAATTGCTTGTATTTTTTTTGTGTTGCTTTAAAGCGCTTTGAGATTCTTTATGTAATGAATAGCGCTATGAAAGTTGAATAAATTGTTATTCCAGCTGAGGCTTCATCCATACTACAACAGTGGATATTGCTTGTCCGCTTGCCGCTAAAGGCTTCCGCATGCTACGGTTTCGGCTGGCGGTTAGCCGAACTTAGCTAGGCAAACTGAACGAGTGTTTGCATACTCCCTTAAAAGACCTTCGCATGAAAAACTAGAAAAGGCGGCAATAGTACTGTTTGTCCATCTTGAGACTCCGTAGCCAGTATACACTTCCTCAAAGTAGTCAGAATTAATTTAAGAACTCAAATCTGTCATTAATTTTGACATTTTTGCCGAGGAGATCTTAGTCACACAATATTACATCTAACTATGATGTTTGGTGCAGCATTTCTCAAGTGAAAAAACGTGTGAAAACAAGTCGTTGAATAGCAAACACTTCATTGAAGAATCCCTACTCTTGACTAATGACCGACGATGGGGTGTAGACTTCGGCTCCGAACTTCAGTTTACCTCGAAAAAATTGCTAGTATCCTACACATGGTTGATGATATTACTAGGTTAACTAGTGATTATGTGAAGATTGTTTTTTATAAGATAAGTTTAATGCTAGCTAGCAACTTCTTGGCTCATTGCAGCCACAAGGCCCTTTTTGACGATGCACTCATGTAACAGGTGGTCAGCCTGCCACGCAGTTTCCTCTTGGATTGCAATGTAATCGGCCATAATCAGCATCCAAAAAGGCAGATTACTGATTGTTATGAAAACTTGAAATCGGCCCTGCCGATTAATCGGTCGACCTTGCTTTACACAGCATGATTGAAATTTAAAGGCAATGTCCCGCGTTAGCGGAGACTGCATTCACGGTGAACGCTGATGATATCGGCTCAAATGGAAATCACCTTTACATTTCAAGCGTGCTATTGTAACAAATTGAAAATGTAGAGGTTCCATCAACCTCACGTCAATGTAGACATCAAAGAACGCCGCCGTTCGCGGTAGAGCAGTGGGTGAAACCATTTACTTCAGGAAAAGGGGTGATATAAATAGCTTCCTTTCATTATGTGTTACTGAATTCATAAAAATATTTGCTGCCATTGTAGTAAGGTTGGTAATATGAGAGGTCTTCGGACTTACCGTTTTTGTATTATTTTCTTTGAAAGAACAACTAGTGGGTTTTGAGTGCTTCTCCCCTATTTGGGAAGTTGGTCTGCCTGCTCCTCAGTTTGAGAGAGATTCTGAGCAGGTTCGTGTCTCTTTTCTCTCTATATAAAAACGTTTAAAAACTGTATAACACAATAGTGTTTTTGGAAAACTGGTTCATATATCCTAAAGTCAATAGTGAATGTGGCTATGTATATGTTTATTTCGCCGTTAATGTATTGAAGGCCTATTTCAGCAAGTTAACCAAGTTTTTGCTGGCTTAGCTAGCCATGTTAATGACGAGCTAACTAGCACCGTTGGTCACTGCAGTAGAATGTCACGCTAGCTATTGCCAGCAGGTGATTTGCTAGCAGGTGACTTATTGAAATATTAAGTGAATATTTGTTCATTTTCTTACAACCGTAACATTTTTATATAAAAAGGGTTGTACGTGTGCTCTGTATTTATAGATTAATATCACTTCACATTGAGGGCATGTGTCACTTTTCTGTATTTTTGTTATTTTCTAAACACAACGCATGTATACTATACGATCACTTTAAGGATTGAGTCAGAGAGATATTCTGAGAGCAGTGAACGTTTTACTTCAGATAAAAACCGAGTCACCCTGACGTGTCCATGTGCCTTCTTCTGGGGGGCTATGTGAAGTTGTACATCTGTAAAGATTGAATAGAACCTTAAGTATTCTGCTAATTTTGATGGAGCTGTTATTCAGAACACCTATAACAACATACAAGGAACATTCCTGCTTGACTAATAAAATTATAGTGTAATATGGTGATAATGATTCTACTAATGTTGGAGATTTTAAAAACAGAAACGGGGAACAATCCTGTAAGACAAAGTTATGCTTGTTATAAGAAGTTGCCAAATGCCAGTATTTTTTTTGAGAAAGGGTATTGCCCAGATTAGAACCTGTGACCTTCTGGTTTATATCCCAGTGCCTAGTCTACTGTGTCACTAGGGAGGGAAGCACCAGAATTGTTTTGTCACATATTTAAAGCTTTTTGTTCAGTCAGTCAGTTTACTATAAATGTGATTATTTAAGAATGTTGGGTATAGTTGCAAAACAAAAGTTGCAACTTGGATTCGAACTGGCCACTTAACAGGTCGCAGCCCTCGCGTAATGCCTTCCTTCCACGTCCAACCTACCACCCTTAAGTATATTTTTCCCAAACATGGAGAGCAATCAGGAGGGCTGGAGAGGAAAAATACAGGAAGTGCTTACCTCCCATGAGTCCCAGGAAGCCGCCTTCCGTGAGGCAATAAGAGATGAGACCAGACGAGTTAAGAAAATGCTGTGTAAACATGTCAACTAGGAACGATCTTTATAAACTTTATATAAAGGTTTCAGCTAAACACCTTTTAACCACCAGACTAGGGTGGAATATTTTCCTGTTATTTTACAAATGCTCCGTCCTGACAATAAATCACTTTCAGAGATGTAGAGAATGAAGTTGGGCTACTTCTAAGTAACTTTGGCTGACTCCTATGTCATCTCCTACATGTGACCTTCCATTATAGAGCTTTGCTTTGGTGTGGATTGAGGATTATACATTCATATCAGTTGTGTTGCCCCATTGTATTCAGCTTTACTGATTTCTATTGTGGATTGCGTTTCTGTACACCAATGGAAAGTCTACAAAACTATGAGCAAATTTGTATTGAATTCCATGTATTGAATACATGGAATTGGATTGTGATACCATGAATGAATCATGCACACAATGTGCTTATTTTATTTAATTTATCAGGAATCAAATTTGATGTTTGAAATTGTTTGGTGATATATGCATAAAAAGGTTAGTAATTACCCATAATTCTGCACCTTTGGCTAGTTGTACTTCCAGTTTTGATCATAATGATTTAGTGACTACAAATAACACACACACACACACACGGATCTACTGGGATTTTAAAAAAAGACAGACTAACTTTTTGTCTTGTCTTCTTGGACTCAAGAGAAAAGTATAGTTGTTAATATTTTGACAGGCAGTCGTGTTCTTTTGATGAATGTATTTGCAATTTTGACGGTATATATTTTTTAGGAATGCTTTTGTTTTAAGACAACTACATTTTGAAAAAGCATTTACTGTTTTGCAAAAGTTCTGTTGCTTGTTGACGGTTTTGAAAATCGACATTGTTCCAAAAAATTATTGTAGGCGATTGAGAGAAACTAATACGTAAAGACAGTTGCTCCCTGATTTAAATAGTACAAGAGTACACCATGCTGGACAGAAATGCTTACAGCACCTGGTGTTCCCAGGCAGTGTACCATCCAAGTACTAACCAGGCCCGACCCTGCTTAGCTTCCGAGACTCGGCGTAAGCCAATGACTGTATTGTGTATATATGCCGTAAGCGAAGGAATAACTCTTGGTACACTATTTCAAGTTTGTCACTTGAAAAAGTGCAGTGTGAAATCATAGAAATAGAATCAATGGGATAAACAGACATAGTTACTTTAACACAGGCAGATGAGGTACAAACCTTGTATACATTTCAATCGCATATATTTGAGTCTTATGGAAATAGCAGGCCTTTCAAATAATGACATCAGACAACGTTACCGGTATGTGAGGCAGTCCATGACTTTAGCACATTTAATAGTTTATACTGTATATTCATTCTTCTTGTGTATATATTTCCAATCATAACAATTGTTTGTTTTAACAACTTTATTACTTCGGTATGTGTATATTTTTGATAATGCGTATAGCACAGAGCTTGCAAGTAAGCATTTCACTGTGCTGTTTACACCCTGTATCCCGTGAACGTGACAAATAAACTTTAATTAGAAGACCGACTTGACCAGCACTATCTAGCCATCATTGAGATGAAATTGTTGAAATGTGAAAATACAATATACATCATGATCCTAACAAATTAAAACTAATCAACTCTGTTGTCTCTGCCTGATTTATCTTTACAGTGACGGGGTGGACCGTTCTTGGAGGTACTGCAATACCAGGTCGATGCGTGGAGTGGACGGACCAAACCCCTATTCCATCTCCCTGTTCCAAAAATCAATTTAATATATGGTCCCCAGATATTAAACTGATAAGAACAGATTTTTTTTATTTTTTATTAAATTTATTTTCATTTCACATTCAAATACAATTACAAATTCAGTGCATTACGTTGTACACAACATGGATTCATAAAAACAGTATCAAAGAGCACCGTAACAATACAAAAATAAACTCCTCAAAAAAGTGCTGTTCTGCGGAACCTGACCAGCATTATATGCCTACATTCAAGACCAGCATGCCTCCAACAATCTCCGAAAAGAATACAAACAACTCAAATAAAAACATACACATATGCCAAAGTGATCTCCAAATAAACCTTAGTGCTTATCAAATATGTACAAAGGCCCACCCTACACCTCAATTTTACCTACGAAATACAATGATATATATATACTATAGAAACTGTTTACAATGAAGGGTATATCCCTTTCCATCTCTGCTTGAATGATATGATGCCCCACTTATCTATTTCGAATTGTATTCTTTTCCAAATGTCTTATTTAATAAATTGAACCAATCCCGTCGGTGACCACTTGAGGGTGTCATTGAGCGCACCACACCTGGCCTCCCAAAGTTTTGTCTCGATAAGGGACACCAGAGTCACTAATTCTAATAAATGCACCTTTTCCAAATTTTTTAGTTCAAATTTGGCTACCCCTTCATAAGCAATGTTTTTTAAAATCTCAATTTAAAAAAAATATTTTTCCAAACTAATTGGGCAAAAGAACATTCCCATAACACATGGGGAATTGTTTCAATTGCGAAACAATTGTCCCTGGGACAAAATGTATTCAGGGTCAAATTATGATCGTGTAATGTTGAACGGACCGGAAGACATCTGTGTAAAACCAGCCAATTAAAATCTTTCAGTCTTATCTAAACCTTTTAATTGTGCCCGTAGCCAGGTGGAAGGCGATATTGGTAATCGGTCTCTAGGACAACAATTTTCTATCAATTTCGCGTATAGCAATCTGTGGTTGATTACATTTTCTTTTACCTTGCAGACAGGGGTTTTCCTTGCCCATTCCACAATTTTCTTAAAATGTAATGGGATAATTTGAGCTTTTGGCTTACTATTATCCCACTCCACCATGAACCTTAACGGTACGGACAGCCAGAATTTGATTAAAATTTGACATTTATGTACACAAGACGACAAAAGACAACAAACGTTTGAGTAGAACAACGCATCTAGCTTGAGAGGAATATGAGGGAAATCCCTTCCACCAGCCTCTATAGGCTGGTACATCCGATCTCTACGGATGTACTCATATCACCCCCAAAAGAAATTAAACAGTACCCGTATGAAAGTTTTTCTTAGACACCGGCATGGGAAACACATATGCAAGGTGAAGTAATGAAGGCAGAATGTTCGCCTTCAGCACTAACACCTTTCCACTAAATGATAGGCGCCTCACTTTCCACAGTCCCAATCTTTTATTAATCGATAGTTTTTCCTTCCAATTAAACATGTCATCTTTAATTTCATTTCCGAAAGATATCCCGAGCACTACCATTGGTCCTGTGCACACAGTCAAACCATATAACCGATCAGTTCTCCATTTCCACTGTCCCATATATTTTATCTCTGCAACAGAGAATTCATCAATGACTGAAAGCCTCTTTCAAGCTCAGGTCGTCTTGTAAATATAAAACTGTGTCGTCCGCATATTGCGAAATTTTTTGAATATCCCCTCCAGGTAATTTTATGCCTTTGATGTTGTAATTTGTCCTAATTGCGCATGCGAAAGGTTCAATATAAATATATATATCTCCCCCTGTCTGACACCTTGTAATTGCTTGATAACATTTCCAATATTCCCATTAATATTTACCCTGCTACCCACATTACTATAAAGAATTTTTACCCATTTCACAAAATTATTTCCAAAACCCAATTTTTCCAGAACTCTAAATAAAAACGAATGGTTTACCATGTCAAAAGCTTTTTCCTGGTCCAAATTCACAGTAATAGCTGGCAGGTGCCTTTCCTCTAAATATGCTTGAACGTCTCTGTGCAATTGCAAGTTCCAGGTTATTTTTCTCCCCACCACACCACATGTTTGGTCTAAACCAACAACATATGCCATGGCAGAAGATAGGCGATTAGTTATTGCTTTGCTTAATAATTTATAGTCAACACACAACATTGTTAAAGGTCTCCAATTTGCTAGTGTCTTGGGGTCTCCCTTTTTGTAAAGTAGAGAGATTACCCCCTCACATATCGAACCTCCCATATGCTCCAAACCAAATATAACTCTAAACACTTTCAACAGATGACATCCAATTAAATCCCAAAAAAACGATGTAAAACTCTTTAGAGAGCCCATCCACACCTGGTACTTTTATCTTTCATGCTCTTCAGTGCCATATACATTTAATCTAATTTCAATTCCCCTTCTAATTGGTCTCTAATATCAAAAGGTATCTGCACATCCAAGCATTTTAAAAAAGGTAGTCCCCTTCTCATAATCAATTGTTTGTTTTTGAAATAGCTGAGAAAAGTGGTGTGTAGCGACACCAAGCATGCCATCTCCATCCTCAACCATCTCCCCATCTTGGTCCAATAAAGCAGAAATAGTCCTCTTTCCCCGTGATTTAATTTGTTTAAAGAAATATGCAGAGCACTTCATCATTATCCGATTTATCTTGCTGACTTTTAAAAATGAAATCTCGAGCTTTCTTTTCAAAAAAGGCATGCTGCTTTTGCTGCAGGATACACAATGTGTCTTTATCTAAATCACCACCATTCAAGTTGCCTTGGATGTGCAGATTTTCTAGTTCCTTCTGCAACTTATAAAATTCTTTGTGGTTATTATGTACTTTATCTTTGCAAAAATTCTGAATAAAATTCTTGATTCTTAATTTTGTGCTCTCCCACCACTCTGACAGTAGAATAAAACATATTTCATCGTTACACAGCCCTTGAAAAAATACCTAAATCTTGTGTCAAAAGTTGTCATGTAAAATGTCGTTATTAATTTTCCAATACCCTTTTCCAAATGCAATTGGTTTTTAATTCTGTCACAGACAAGCAACTGTGGTCTGAATAAAATACCGGAGTGACGCGCGCAGAGGACACACCGAGTCCACGCGGAACAAACATATAATCTATGCGGCTCCTCGCGCCCCTGCTGATCATCTGCATGCGCCACTCTATAAGAATCAACCAAATTATATTTCTCTATTAGACTTTTTACAAGATGTCCTCCTAGATTACCTCGGTCATATGACACATTAAAATCTCCCCCCATAAACACCTGTCTGTTTGTCATAAAAATAGCGTCTAGGTCGTTAAGCATTTCCCTCCTTTCCTTGGGTGTCGGTGGTGCATATACATTAATAAATCGAAAACATTTACCCCTCCAATCTATATCTACTACTAAAACCCTCCCGTGTACTGCCGAAAAAATAGTAGGACGTTTTAACTCCCTATTCCCACATAGCACCCCGACCCCTGTAGAGTGCACCCCGCCGACACTCCACCTCGACTCTCCCTGAACCCATTCCCGCGTAAACCTCTCCACATCATTTTGATCTTTTAAATGTACTTTTTGTAAAAAACACACAGAAAAGCAAATGGAGGACAAATGGGAAAAAACAGTCGCCCTTTTAACTGGGTTCCTAAGCCCTCTAACATTAATGCTAGCTAGGTTAAACATAGTCGACATGGGATAAGGAGGGAAACGGACAACTATCTAAATATGACATTATATTCAAGACTCACTTCAAGTACAGTTCCTCATTAGGAGGCCTGCCTGGGAACCGATGGTCCCCGGCAGGAGGACTGTCCACAAAGATAGGGGTCGTGAATACACTGCCTTCCTCAGACTGCTCCCCCTCCGTCTGTGTGGGTGCTGGGACACCGCTGGGTGCAAGACCACTGCTGCCGAAGGAGCTGCCTGACTGGGAAAGCAGAGTCTCCTCTGCGCTGCCCGGGTCTCCCTCGCTTTTCTCCTCCGACTTCCCGCTCGCAAAACAACTGAAGCGATTCCCCCCCATGGCGGACTTCTCCGTCGCCTCCATGCGAACGAGTGGGGAAACAGGGCTCATCTGCTTCCTTTTGACAGAGCACTTCCTCCTCTCTCCCACCGTTGTCCAGCTCTCCGGAGCCGAGGGCGCGGTGGTCTCTCCCTGAGCCTCCTCCACTTGCTTGTTCCAACTCCTGTCCTCCTCTCCGCTCTCCTCGGGAGATGATGGCGCCTTACTCCCGTCTTTCTCTCTACATCACTATCTCATCCACAACCTCCTCAATGGCGCGTAGTTCCATGCCTTCTCCCTCATCTTTCCCGCTCTCCGCTCTTTTCCCGCTCTCCGCTCTGCCTTCGGGCAGTGACGGAACAGGTGGTCCGAGTTGCACAGACTGCAGCGTTTGGGCACGGTGCAATCCCTCATTACGTGACCGAGAGTCCCACAGTTTCTGCACCTTGTCTGGGTGCAGGCATCGGCGAGGTGCCCATACGTTCTGCACTTCCTGCAGAAACGAGGCTGTCCAGCATACATGAGGTAGCCCCTGTCTGCACCGATAGTAAAAGAGGCGGGAGGATGGCGGTAGCCATCATGGCCGCTCTCATCTTCCCTCAGCAGCACCCGAAACTGCCTCTTCCCTGTCCAGATGCCTAGGGCATCCTTAATATTTCTCACTCCTGGCAAGATGGTCACGTACCGGCTGAGGTAGCACACTAATGTTTCTTCGGTGACCCAGGGGTTAAACATGTGCACCGTTAGCACCCTCATAGTGTGCCTGCGTAGGGACTCAACTTGAAAAGCACTGAGAGCGGGTGCTGTCGCGTTCGCACGGAAGAGCCCTCTCACCTCCTCCAGCCGGGTGATGGTGTACAACGACATCATAAAACTTCTTGGGTGTGTTCTGTTGCAGACAGTGCACATCTTCTGCTGTCAGACATAGAGGTCCAAAAAGAACTTCCTTACCAAAACGAACTATTTCCATCAAATTCTCTTCTCCAGTCCATTGAAACCGCAGCGTGTTCTTCAGTCCAGCGGCCGCTGACTGTGATGTGGCCGACGACGCCATCGCACCACCTTGAGGATCCCTTGGGTACTGCACTCGATCTTTATCTTGATCTTAGCCAAAAGGCGGAGAAGCGATACCGCAATGCTATCGAAAGGTACCATTCTCAGACACGTCAAATTCGATTACACCAAAATGATATCTGTAAACTTTCCGCCAAATATCAAAGATTATGCTTTTTAAAAATCGTGGCATAGATTTGATCAACGTCGGCAGTAACCACTTGACTGTTACAAAGTAACTGTTACAAAGTTGGTAGGTTCAAAGTCACATGGGTCATCCGCCCTCCAATCAGAAATGAGTGTTACATTAAAACCAGATTAACAGAAATTGGAATAATAATATCACGGGTGGGGGGGAAACAATTTGGAGTTAATAATAATAATAATAATAATAATAGTGACATTTGATCTTGTATCAAATATCTCTGGTATCATTGCTGCCACAACGTAACTGAAGATATTGTCCACTTGGTGGCGCCAGAGTTCCACCGACTGATCAAGATCAAATGTTATGATGGCCATGGAGGAAGGAGATGGGGAGCAAAGTGAAAATGACATGGCTTGAGAACACCTCTTGGAACCTGTGGCCAGATGGGGGAAGACTGGGTGAAAGCATGAGGAGGTTTTTTAGGGCCTTTATTTTTGTGGAACCCAGCAGAAAAGTATCTTGAAGGCATAGAGTCAGGTGAAGAGAGAGTGGGAATTGTCATGTTATCAAACTTTGGTTTTACATTGCATATATAATTATGCATAGCTTAACACATTAATACTGTTATGTTTTGTATTTCTTTTTGCTTTTCAAGTCTTATGCTATAACTCTCTTAGGAACCAGAAGCTAAAATGGAGAAAGTCAAAATGACATTCTGTTATCTGACGAGAGATGGAAATAAGTGCGCATAGTGTGATTTATAGAACAGAGGCCACAAGTCTTGGATTTGTAAACATAATCAACTGTGAATGTTAAATCATGTTTTATTATCATTGTTCATTAAGTAATTTCCAAGTTTATATAAATGATGAACAGTATGAAGGTAATGTTCAAAAGGGATGGGTTCTGACTTCTAAACTTGAAATATTGTTAATCATCAGGTATCCTATGGAAATGAGAAGGGCCACAGTCTGGTTTCTACACCAGAAGCTAATGGGTATCTGTAGGAGGAATGTGTATGGTGGAGTCGATTTAAGGTTGGATATGAGCCAGGGGCTTAGACTGGCAATCACATGGTTGCCGTCACTGATAAGGGTGAAGAGCTGTGGATTAGTGAGGAATGGGGGCCCAGGTCAGGTCACATTAAGGGAGAAGGAACAGTTTATTACCCACATCTATCTATTGAAGTGAATGCTTAAAGAGTAGGAGGAGCCTTCACCTAAATTGGGGTGGGTATATATAACATTACATTACATACATAACATGTGTGCTGGTGGGAACATGTCTTGCTCCGTTCAGCAGTCTGACCCATTGGGTGAATAAACGGTTAGAATTTTACTGAGTTTTTACTCTTTATTTAGAACCTAACAATATAAATATCTGGATTTGATTAGAGCTTTGATCAGCATGAAAATGCCAACCTGATGCTACCTGAGCCTGATGAGACATATTAAATACATTTAATGAGCCCTACATTAACCACATTTAATAAGCCTAAATGATTTTGCCCTTATCCAATAGGCTACATACATGATAGACACATTAGGACTTTTCAGGCTACAGAAAAGGTCAATTTGTCAGCAAGGTGCATCAATTAATGTAGACCCAATCAATGGCAATTGCTGAACTTCATTAGGCAAACTTTTTGGTGTTCTGTAACATGTCTATTTACATTCAACAAATGGCACTAGTTTGCTATGTTGTTGTGCCATGCTATGTTGTTGTCTTAGGTTTGTCTTTATGTAGTGTTGTCTCTTATCATGTGTTTTGTCCTATATTTTTAATCCCAGCCCCCGCAGGAGGCCTTTTGGTAGGCCGTCATTGTGATTAAGAATGTGTTCTTAACTGACATGCCTAGTTAAATAATAATAATAGTAGGTTATACATGCAGTTTGGATGCTGAAATCATTTTGGAGTGGAAGAACATGCACAAAAGTAGCCTACATTTTGAAGTGATTTGTTTGACAAATCAGATAAATATCATGACTGGTTGTGTTTATGCCACATTATTATTATTATTATTTTTTTTTTTTTAAATACCATTTAATTGACTTCTTTATTAGGCCCAATAAATATGTTTTACTGGTATGTGAGGCAGTCCATGTTACCAGTGCATGACTTTAGCACATTTCATAGTTTATATTGTATAGTCTTCTTGTGTATACATTTCCAATCATAACAATTTTCTTCTTTTTTTTTACTACTTTATTACTTAGCTAGTATATTTTTGATTATGTGTATTGCACTGTTGGGGAGAGCTTGCAAGTAAGCATTTCACTGTACCGTTTATCCATACACATGAAGAATAAACTTTGATTAGAAGATTAACGCAGCATTCTCATCAGCTATCATAGTCAACTTTCGCAAATGTGAAAAAACATGATCCTAACGAATTAAAACTAAGCAACTCCGTTACCTCTACTTGATTTATCTTTACAATGACAGGGGTGCACCGTTACTGGAGGTACTGCAATACCAGGTCGATGCGTGGAGTGGACGGAGCAAGCCCCTATTCCATCTCCCTGTTCCAAAAATCAATTTAATATATGGTCCCCAGATAGGGGACGTATCAGATATTAAACTGATAAGAACAGATACTACACTTGATCTTAGCCAAAAGGCCGAGAAGCGATACCGCAATGCTTTCGGGAGGAAGGTGCCGTTCTCCGACACGTCAAATTCGACTATGGTTACAACAAAATGAGCTCTGTAAACTTTCCACCAAATATCAAAGATAATGCTTTAAAAAAAATGGTGGCATGGATTGAGAGATAATCAAAGTCGGGAATAGCCACGTTTGACTGTTACAATGTAACAAATTGGTAAAATCGAAGTCACGTGGTCATCCGCCCTCCAATCGGAAATGAGAGAAAGCGTTAAAATAAAACCAGATTAACAGCTAAATTGGAGTAATAATATATCACGGGTGGGGGGAAACAATTGAGATAATAATAAATTGTGACATAACATTTGATCTTGTATCAAATATCTCTGGTAGCGTTGCTGCCACAACGGAACTGAAAACATTGTCCACTTGGTGGCGACAGAGTTCCACCGACCGTCGCTTTTTCCAAGCTGTCCTGTGTGGTGCACGAAACTGCATTTGAATGTTGAACCACTTGACTTCAATACATCAATGCAAATAATGTGAACAATAAAAATAGTCTGCCTTTTTTATATCTCCTCTGTAAAGCCTTGTATGATAAGGCCATTGTGAGGAGGCCTTCATAAAGTTGCCCTCCTAAATTACTAGAGACCAAACTTCAACGACGGCACTGGACTGCAGGAGCGGTCTTGGCGTATGGTCCTGGCTACCTAAATGTGTCCTCCACATAATAAACTGTACAAACATGGCACTTTTGAGGGTTACTTATACAATTAAGCTTACTCAGTCACTACAAGAAATGTCATATCATGGTCATAAAACGCCATTAGGCCTAATGAAAATACTGTATATGTAAGTTATTTGGTTGGTGTCTTGTGAATCAACCTGTATGTGCATTAGGGTTGAATATTATCCCAGTATCTTACAAATGTTCCTCCCGAGAATAAATCACTTTTCTCCCGGGTAACCCGTTATTAACCGAGAATAAATATGTTTTCTCTGGGGTATTTCCCGCCAGGAAACCGAAAGTGACATTCAAAAGCATCATAAAGCATATAAATATCTGGATTTGATTAGAGCTTTGATCAGCATGAAAATTCAAACCTGATGCTACCTGAGCCTGATGAGACATTAACCAACCACATTTAATGAGCCCTAAATTAGCCGCATTTAATGAGCCCTACATTAACCACATTTGGTGGTTGGACTGAACTTAACGGGAAGCATAGAAATAGCACACATAGAACAAATCTACCACTTCTTAGACTTGCTTTCAATGAAAGATCTATAACTTATTTATATGTGAATTTGGTCAGGTCGCCCAAAAAGTTACATATTGCAGCTTTAAATCTGAGGTACTGTGTCTGTCAGTCTGTCTGTACCCTGTCAGTGTGTCTGTCTGTCCCCGGTCTGTCAGTCTTACTGCCATGTGAGGAAGGCTGTCAGTTCGTCCCTTGCATGCATTGAGTGAATCCATGCATAGCATGCAAAGACTGTGCACTGAACGAGGGGAAGAGTTTAAACCACCAGGACCACAAGCCTGTCTGACTGACCCCTGAATCTGGACACCTTGCTGCCTGACCAATGGGGAGACACACCAACTTTGAGTGGCGGCCTGCAATAGTACATCCAGGTCCATATGGAGCAGGTTAATAAACCCTGCTGGGGCCAAACACTGCCACACACACGAGGAGGAAGACAAGCACTGGGATTACTGGGACATTTTACTGGGAAGGTCCTGGAGATGACTGGTGTGGTGTTACCAGTTGTAATAGTTGCAGAGATATGGATAGGCAGGTGAACAAGTAGGTGGAGGATGGATGAAGAGGGTGAAGAGAGGATGGATGAAGAGGGTGAAGGACTGACCAGAGAATGAAAGGAGGTGAGATCATCAGAAAGTGGTAAGCTGGAGTGGACGGATGGATGGAGAAAGAAAATAAAGATAGGGCAAGCTGAAAACAAGGGGGAAGAGGAGGTGGGAGACCAGACCATCCCTAGGAAAACAAGGGGGAAGAGGAGGTGGGAGACCAGACCATCCCTAGGAAAACAAGGGGGAAGAGGAGGTGGGAGACCAGACCATCCCTAGGAAAACAAGGGGGAAGAGGAGGTGGGAGACCAGACCATCCCTAGGAAAACAAGGGGGAAGAGGAGGTGGGAGACCAGACCATCCCTAGGAAAACAAGGG
This sequence comes from Salmo trutta, assembly GCF_901001165.1. Classification (NCBI taxonomy): domain Eukaryota; kingdom Metazoa; phylum Chordata; class Actinopteri; order Salmoniformes; family Salmonidae; genus Salmo; species Salmo trutta. Next base: position 176,270 of record NW_021822200.1, on the reverse strand, counting down.
GGAAGAGGAGGTGGGAGACCAGACCATCCCTAGGAAAACAAGGGGGAAGAGGAGGTGGGAGACCAGACCATCCCTAGGAAAACAAGGAGGAAGAGGAGGTGGGAGGCCAGACCATCCCTAGGAAAACAAGGGGGAAGAGGAGGTGGGAGACCAGACCATCCCTAGGAAAACAAGGGGGAAGAGGAGGTGGGAGACCAGACCATCCCTAGGAAAACAAGGGGGAAGAGGAGGTGGGAGACCAGACCATCCCTAGGAAAACAAGGGGGAAGAGGAGGTGGGAGGCCAGACCATCCCTAGGAAAACAAGGGGGAAGAGGAGGTGGGAGACCAGACCATCCCTAGGAAAACAAGGGGGAAGAGGAGGTGGGAGACCAGACCATCCCTAGGAAAACAAGGGGAAGAGGAGGTGGGAGGCCAGACCATCCCTAGGAAAACAAGGGGGAAGAGGAGGTGGGAGGCCAGACCATCCCTAGGAAAACAAGGGGGAAGAGGAGGTGGGAGACCAGACCATCCCTAGGAAAACAAGGGGGAAGAGGAGGTGGGAGACCAGACCATCCCTAGGAAAACAAGGGGGAAGAGGAGGTGGGAGGCCAGACCATCCCTAGGAAAACAAGGGGGAAGAGGAGGTGGGAGACCAGACCATCCCTAGGAAAACAAGGGGGAAGAGGAGGTGGGAGGCCAGACCATCCCTAGGAAAACAAGGGGGAAGAGGAGGTGGGAGACCAGACCATCCCTAGGAAAACAAGGGGGAAGAGGAGGTGGGAGACCAGACCATCCCTAGGAAAACAAGGGGGAAGAGGAGGTGGGAGGCCAGACCATCCCTAGGAAAACAAGGGGGAAGAGGAGGTGGGAGACCAGACCATCCCTAGGAAAACAAGGGGGAAGAGGAGGTGGGAGGCCAGACCATCCCTAGGAAAACAAGGGGGAAGAGGAGGTGGGAGACCAGACCATCCCTAGGAAAACAAGGGGGAAGAGGAGGTGGGAGACCAGACCATCCCTAGGAAAACAAGGGGGAAGAGGAGGTGGGAGACCAGACCATCCCTAGGAAAACAAGGGGGAAGAGGAGGTGGGAGGCCAGACCATCCCTAGGAAAACAAGGAGGAAGAGGAGGTGGGAGGCCAGACCATCCCTAGGAAAACAAGGGGGAAGAGGAGGTGGGAGGCCAGACCATCCCTAGGAAACAAGGGGGAAGAGGAGGTGGGAGACCAGACCATCCCTAGGAAAACAAGGGGGAAGAGGAGGTGGGAGACCAGACCATCCCTAGGAAAACAAGGGGGAAGAGGAGGTGGGAGGCCAGACCATCCCTAGGAAAACAAGGGGGAAGAGGAGGTGGGAGGCCAGACCATCCCTAGGAAAACAAGGGGGAAGAGGAGGTGGGAGACCAGACCATCCCTAGGAAAACAAGGGGGAAGAGGAGGTGGGAGACCAGACCATCCCTAGGAAAACAAGGGGGAAGAGGAGGTGGGAGGCCAGACCATCCCTAGGCTAGAACCTATGAGCCGTCTGAGTTGACACTGAGGGTATGATGTTGATGGAAGCCTGAGGGGACATTATGACATCATCTGACCTGCGGCTGTGATGGAGTGGTTGCCTGTGATGGAGTGGTTGCCTGTGATGGAGCGGTTGCCTGTGATGGAGTGGTTGCCTGTGATGGAGTGGTTGCCTGTGACGGTGGGGCTGTGTTAGCGTCGGGCACCAGGGCTTCGCCATCGAAGGAGATTATGTCCTGTTGCGTGTCTGGAGCTGGAGTCAACGAGGGTCTGGGGCTGGGGGGCGGGCGTACAGGGGCGGGTCCAGGGGGCGCCGGCCTCGTCTGGAGGGTCCACGGAAGTATGTACACACATGCAACAGTAGTGAGGGAGACACAGCACACAGGTTAGTAAAACACACGGTAAACGCTGCGCATGTTGGCTCAAGCGTAAATTACCTTTAGAAATCAAGTGCAATGCGCTGCTCTATAACATGCCATGGATTGGATCCAGCCCTAGTCTAAGGCAATGCGCTGCTCTATAACGCGCCATGGATTGGATCCAGCCCTAGTTTGGATCCAGCCCTAGTCTGTAAGGCAATGCGCTGCTCTATAACGCACAATGGATTGGATCCAGCCCTAGTTTGTAAGCGGTGTCTATGTTAGAAAAGCCCATTTCTATCAAACCAATGGAGAGAAACTCTCCAATCAACATGCTCTGGGTTAGTTTCATCTCTCGCTTTGAGAGTTTTCCTGAAGAGAATGTTAGTGACTGTGTGTGTGCTCGCAATTGTACCGTCCTCTCCTTTTTCCACCCTTTTGAATTCAACACCTTAAAAATACTCCTGAGGGTTACAGACCTTAAACAGACCCTAAACTCAAGATTTTCCACACACACACACACTTCTGACCCACGCTTCTAAAAATGACACTCATTCATCAACGCACAAACCCCAGTCACTCAAGACAAACACAGAGACAGTCAGACACGTTACAGCCCCTGTATGAGGGAACCTTACCTTGGGTGCAGCGTCTGGGGTAATGCTGTGGTTGGCGGCAACTGCCTCACTGGGAAAGAGAGAGAAAGGGAGAATTACTGACTGACTCCCGTGTCATGCCATGATGAAGATGTCCTGGTTGTGTTCGGTAGAGAGAGAACATTTTACTGTATTTATTTTTCTAGGAAGGAGAAAGTAGAAAATAAAAAGGGCAGAGGAGGAGGAGAGAACGAGAGAGGGGGCAGAGGAGGAGAGAGAACGAGAGAGGGGCAGAGGAGAGAGAGAACGAGAGAGGGGCAGAGGAGAGGGAGAACGAGAGAGGGGCAGAGGAGAGAGAGAACGAGAGAGGGGCAGAGGAGAGAGAGAACGAGAGAGGGGCAGAGGAGAGAGAGAACGAGAGAGGGGCAGAGGAGAGAGAGAACGAGAGGGGGGACAATGACCTCAGTTGTGTTGGAGCAACGTGCGGGCGATTCACTAAGATGATAGTACAACGGGCAAAGATGTAGCAGCTTATCAGTTTCAGTCATCCACAGTGGTGAAGGTCTGACTATCTGGTGGCGGCTGCCCCGATTAGTTTTTTTAGCACACACTGTCCCCCTGTATCACCATGGGAAAGCAGAACAGGGTCAACTGGTGTGCGTAAGAGAAAACATTTTGAAACTGAGTGAAATGCATTGGTACTACCATTGACCTTGTCCGATAAGAACACAGACGTTCGTTATTTTTGTCATAAAACATTTTGTTACGGTGTGCCCTACTGAACACAACCTAGATGTATTTGTGTGTAGTCAACAGTCTGCACCATCCACCAAGACCACAAGATGGGAGCAGGGGGCTGAGAAGTATATTTAATGATCTGTGTATACAGCCTCATTTTAGCAGGGAGAATGAGCATATGCCAAACAAACCATTCTTTATTATTAATATATAACAAGACCGTGCGTAGTACTCCACAAATACACAGCTCAGAGCAAAAACTATTTGAGGACGTTGCTGCGGCATAAGACACCAACTCACAACACAAGGCTTCCTCAAACGTCATGCTGCGGCCATGCAGAGGAGTGCCTGACATGAAACACACGGACACTCAGACTGAGAACTAGAGGAACACCATGAATGTCCAAGCACACAGCAGAACTCCATGCACTACTTGACAGATGACGGTTCACTTGGACAACTAAAGGTCTGTATGTATCCTGTGTTGAGTCCTCCAATCCTTTATTCTCACTCAGTATCTAACTGCACCATGCAGAGAGACTAGTGCTGTGCAATTAACCGGAATGCAGGTTATTTTTTGGTTTTTAAACAACTAATTCAACAACTTCAGTTCAATTATTTGAATTCCATTTTTTTTCTTTTTTTCTTCTCCGAGTTCATTGTGCACATAGTGCTGCCGAACTGTGTGATGTAGTAGGGAGTTGTAGTTTCCAACAAGCTCTTTACAAACCAGATCATGCTGAACTGTGTGATGTAGTAGGGAGTTGTAGTTTCCAACAAGCTCTTTACAAACCAGATCATGCTGAACTGTGTGATGTAGTAGGGAGTTGTAGTCTCCAACAAGCTCTTTACAAACCAGATCATGCTGAACTGTGTGATGTAGTAGGGAGTTGTAGTCTCCAACAAGCTCTTTACAAACCAGATCATGCTGAACTGTGTGATGTAGTAGGGAGTTGTAGTCTCCAACAAGCTCTTTATAAACCAGATCATGCTGAACTGTGCGATGTAGTAGGGAGTTGTAGTATCCAACAAGTCCTTTATTCTCAGTCAGTATCTAACTGCACCATGCAGAAGGACACACACAGGCACATATAAACTGTCACACTGGTCACTCCCAGTCAGGTCCATTACCTCTTCTTGGGTCCAGGCTTCCAGTCTTTACCTGCCTTTCTGTGGGGAGGGGGGGGGGGGGGTGTAATTTACTCTACAGTATTCTATATTCAGCCAGTCATTTCACTTCCTCACTAGAATGTGTAAGCACAGGGTTGGATAAGTTACTTTGTAAATGTAATCTGTTACAGTTATTAGTTACCTGTCCAAAAGTGTAATCGGTAACAGAACTTTTGGAATACCCAAACTCAGTAACGTAATCTGATTACATTCCGTTACTTTTAGATTAATTTCCCCTTAAGAGGCATTAGAAGAAGACAAAAATGTATGTTGCCAATTGAACGACATCTATTGCAGGATAAATCATTGTAAAAGTTTACATAACTGGCCATATATGGATGTTTCATTTTACTTTATGGGTTGGTTATGTAGGCTTCTTCTAACCCATCGCTTTCTACTACAGATAATAATAACATTAAATTATATCCTTACATTATAAACCAAATTCTATCAGAATTCCAGTCATTCCAATAAATGTTATACCTCTTGATCTCAAAGAATAGGACTTGGAAATATGGAAGTATAGATTAGCCAAATTGTTTTATATGCGCCCTACTCTGTTGTTTATGATTGTGTTGTCATGGAGGACTGATTGGGCTCATTGATTCGAGTTGAAAAATAAATGCTGCGCTCATGGAATGGCATGCTTTGACCAATAATAAGTGATATCCATATCAAAATAGACTACACCACTGCTGTCATCCTTACCTCCAAGTGTTTATTCAAGTTGGATAATCTTTGGATGCCAAAAGCAGTCACACCATTGGAAGACATAGCTTGGACTGTAGCCTACAAAAACCTATTCCTGCTCTTTCCCCGCAATCCATCAAACACATTTGGTGTGTCGTCATTGTCATGACGTTGCCCTCTTTGGGTACAGCGAGCACTATTCCCCCCTCCCTCTGCACCATCCCCCTACCTCTCTCCCTGTTACACTCAGGCGGCTGTGGTCAGAGAGGTCGTAAATTCCTGGAGGAGAATCCTGCCTCAGGTTCAGACAGTATATAGAGAGAGTTTCATAGAGAGAACAAAGGAATTTCTTCCACCTCACAGAACTGGAGGTCCGAACAATATTCATGTTCTAGAGAATGTATAAAAGATCGGTGAAGAATCTAGCTACGAACTGGTCCGTTTGGTACAATTTTGTGAAACTCATGAGACAATACGGCCACATTACCATAACCATGTTTATACAATAGCCTCAGTTATGAGGCTTACATCTAATTGTTGTATGGAGTGAATGAGTGGTGATGATACTGTTTGTGAAATGATGTGGTGCTATGTAATGATGTTAATGTGAGAGAATTGTATTTCTGTTTAAAGTTTCACTAAGTCCTTGGCACGCCCCCAGTGACACAGACAGGACCTGGCGTCATGAGACAGCCTTTTCTATGTTCCGAATAAGACCAGTACCTCTATCATAGAGGGAAATAAGGTTTAAGTAGATTGCTGAATCTTTTAACCATCCCACGTGGTTAAACTCTTAGACTATCGATACCGACAGAATAAGTCTGATATTAATTACTAGTCTGCAGCTAGGAATTCGGTATCATTGAACGCGAAGACCGACAACCGCCGAAACATCTATCCTATAACGACATGAATGGATGTCACTCTGAACTATCCATTCTAACCAGGACAGACAGACAGACAGACAGACAGACAGACAGACAGACAGACAGACAGACAGACAGACAGACAGACAGACAGACAGACAGACAGACAGACAGACACAGAGACACAGAGACACAGAGAGAGGGCGGACAAACTCTCCAACAGAAACAAACTTTTCAACAGAGATCCCGACGACACCCTGAGCGTAAATATACATATTGATTGCAGTTATTTCCGAATGAGTGAGCGTTCACGTGCAAAGGATTATCATTTCAATTGTTATAATTATCAACTTTGTAGTGTCTCTTATCTTTCGCGCCCTTATCAGTCCCTCTGTCTAACAAGCCGCCATGCCGGTTTAGACCACTAGGGCACATTCCCCTATAATTTCTTTGTAACCATATCTACTGTTTGTTATGCATTTCTGTGAGTACTTAGTTAGTAAATAAATGATTTTAAGACAATTGATGTATGGATGACTCATAGTGAAGACTGGGTTCGTGCAGATAACCAACAATTTATGACGTTTGGAATGAGACTAACGTGAGGTAAAGAATAATTCCTTAATCAGAAGACTAAGTGATCAGATATTAAAATATCTGAAAGTTATATTAGGAAAATTATAACTTTGTAATCTGAATATTTTCCTTGGTGCCCCGACTTCCTAGTTAATTACAGTTACATGATTAAGTAGTTTAATCACGTAATAATAATAATTACAGAGAATTTTTGATAAAGATGAATCTTCCATTTAATGATGCCAAAGACACGACATCATGTAATCCGTTACTCCCCAACCCTGTGTATGCATTGGACCTCATTTCTCTAGAATTACCATAAAGTTCCTAAAAGGTGCACCAGACAGAGGTAGATTTTACAGGTACATATAACAGTGGGGCAAAGTGGACAGGTATGCCATAGATGAACACTATCATATGTACAATACTCCACTGGTATTCGCAACACTGGTATTATGTCAAAGTCTCACTCACTTGGCCAGCCTCTGCTCATCCAGTTTGGTCATGACATCATTCAGGTCCTGGTTCAGCTGCAAACAGAAAGATTGGAGGAGGTAAATGAATCAATCTAGACATGTATTATCAATCAGTCCCATGTACTGACGGTAGGCACCCAGCTCTCCCTCTCACCTTTCCCATGTCTTTGTGGAACCTCTGCTGATATCCAGCCATACTCTGGAATGTGTTAACATAGAAGCCAACACGACTAGAGAGAAGAGAGGAGAGAGAGAGAAGGTGTTAACATGGTGGCTGGCAACACTGCGTGCATGTGTGTGTGTGTGTCTGACTGTCTGTGATGACATGTGGAAGAGAGAACGTGATAACAGTGGCTGTAAGTGGGTGGCTCTTCAGAAAGACAGAGGGAAGGAGATTGTGTCAGCCTGGTAGCATCAGTGAGAGGGTGGAGAAGTCTCACCTGTTCCACAGCTGTGGAAGCTCATCCTGCAGATCTACGTTGATCTCCTCAAATACTTTCTGAGCTCTCCCTAACTCCTCCTCTGCCTGTAGACACCATCACACATCCACAGAGGTTAAACAATGTTAGTATATGCCTGTACAGACACCATCACACATCCACAGAGGTTAAACAATGTTAGTATCTGCCTGTACAGACACCATCACACATCCACAGAGGTTGAACAATTCTACAGTATCATGTTTGTTAGTATATGTTACTCAAAAGAAAGCGCATTATCTACAATCAAACTAAAGAATGACATGGAATGCAGACAAAATGTTAGGGCATGGTGGCATAGAATTAGGAATTAGAACTCAGAATGGGTGATTGACAAGTGAGTGTTGAAGGCAAGGCGGGGTCAGGGTGAAGTGTGACAGGGGTGAGAGGGTGAGTTAATTAGACATCAGTCACCTGGTTTCTGGTCAGGTTAGTTTGAGCTATTTGATGAGCAGACAGAATCCCCTGGGCCCAACCTGGGGCAGCCTTCTCCACAAGAGACATCGGCTAGCCATGCAGACGGACAGAGAGAAGGCAAGACAAATAGTTTGACAGGCAGGTTAGCATTCAGACAGGCAGGTTAGCAATTCAGACAGGCAGGTTTGAGAGAGTTTTGAAATAGGGCAAGAGTATTTCCATATTGTACATTAACTAACACCCAATCAAACACACACACATGAAAAACAGGTTAATGAGACTTTTTCCCCCAGTAGGTTGATTGGTTGCTTATTTCAACTTGTATAGCCTAAGCCCATGGGAGCATGTGGCAAGCATAGCAAAACGTGCCGCGCCAAAATTGCAACGCAGAATGTTGCTTACTGACATCAGACATCATAATGTGGGTATTTGCATTAGCTTTGTTAAGGCCTTTATAGAGTCATGACTGAGTCACATTATAGAGCCGACCTGAACTGAACTGGCCTGGATATTTTCTCTTTACATTGTTCTGTTCCTTCCAAGAAGGTTCCAGAAATGCTGGTCCTCTGTAGTTGGTAGAGCATGGCGCTTACAACGCCAGGATAGTGAGTTTGATTCCCGGGACCACCCGTACGTAACATGTAGGCATCCATGACTAAGTTGCTTTGGATAAAAGCATCTGATAAATGGAATATATTATTTGTTATTTTAAACGATGGTGGATGCAAAACCAGGCCATCCCAGTACAGCTGGCTCAGCTTGGTTTGGCTCAGCAGTGTGATACCGTAATGAACCCAGGAAACGATGCAGCGGGCGACCATCTTACCTTGGCAATCTTGGCCTGGTCCTGCTTCTTGCCCTTCTGTAGGGAGCCAAAGTGATGCCTCGCACTGTCGTAGTCGGTCATCTTCCTGTCCCGCTTAGCGATGCGTGCCTGGTCAGAGACACCAGACAAACATACCCACAGAGTCACTGATAGATAGAAGGCTGCAGCTTCTTGAGAACCAATTAATCAAATGTATGTATTGATGTATCCTCTAACTGGTCAGGGAACTGAGCTGTTTCAGGGCTCCATTTAAATTCAGGATCGCTGAAACTTTAAAGATTGCGCACCAGAAATGTAAAGGTGATTTCCTACTGAGCAGACATATGCAGTGTTTACCATGAATGCAGTCTCCGCAAACAGAGGAACATTACATTTTAATCTCGCTGTAACTCTGAACTTCCACCATATGGATTGTATAGAGCCCAGTATGCGTAGCCTGTTCTGTTAGAGCCCTCAGTACCAGTATGCGTAGCCTGTTCTGTTAGAGCCCTCGGTACCAGTATGCGTAGCCTGTTCTGTTAGAGCCCTCGGTACCAGTATGCGTAGCCTGTTCTGTTAGAGCCCTCGGTACCAGTATGTGTAGCCTGTTCTGTTAGAGCCCTCGGTACCAGTATGCGTAGCCTGTTCTGTTAGAGCCCTCGGTACCAGTATGCGTAGCCTGTTCTGTTAGAGCCCTCGGTACCAGTATGTGTAGCCTGTTCTGTTAGAGCCCTCGGTACCAGTATGCGTAGCATGTTCTGTTAGAGCCCTCGGTACCAGTATGCGTAGCCTGTTCTGTTAGAGCCCTCGGTACCAGTATGTGTAGCCTGTTCTGTTAGAGCCCTCGGTACCAGTATGTGTAGCCTGTTCTGTTAGAGCCCTTGGTACCAGTATGTGTAGCCTGTTCTGTTAGAGCCCTCGGTACCAGTATGTGTAGCCTGTTCTGTTAGAGCCCTTGGTACCAGTATGTGTAGCCTGTTCTGTTAGAGCCCTCGGTACCAGTATGTGTAGCCTGTTCTGTTAGAGCCCTTGGTACCAGTATGTGTAGCCTGTTCTGTTAGAGCCCTTGTTACCAGTATGTGTAGCCTGTTCTGTTAGAGCCCTCGGTACCAGTATGTGTAGCCTGTTCTGTTAGAGCCCTCGGTACCAGTATGTGTAGTCTGTTCTGTTAGAGCCCTTGGTACCAGTATGTGTAGCCTGTTCTGTTAGAGCCCTTGGTACCAGTATGTGTAGTCTGTTCTGTTTGTTAATGTGAAAAATCTATACATTTTTTATAAAAACAGATTTATTTATTTATTTATTTTGGAGCTTCATTTTTCACAAAAGGGCCAAACACACACCCTCACACTGAGCACCTGACTGCAGTGACACACACCTTAACGTCAGGGAACTGGGCCAGATAGGTATCCATGGCGATCATGGAATTGTCCACAAGCTTGTCGTGGTAATCTGACCACAGGATGTCTGTCTCCTACAATACAGACAGCTGAGTCAAACAACACACTCACAAATGCAAACACTCACGCATACACCCACCCCCACCCCAATAACAGCTCCACTAACAGTGCAGTTCAGAGCTAGTCTGAAACTAGTGCCATGTCTTCTAGCTATAGATCTAGTGTAGGCCACAGCTATTCCCACTAGTCCTCATTCATCACCAGTCTACACAGTCATGAATGAGCTGTCCTTTACCTCCATGCAATAGTCCATCTCCTTCTCTATCATCTCCTACAGACGGAAGGATGGAGAGATGGAGGGAAAGAGACATGCAGTGAGAGAGAGAGGAGTATGTGTTGCAGGGAGAAGAAGTGAATGTGACAGTGATGAAATGGAGGGAGGAAACTAGACACTGGTTCCCTTTTCTATTCTCTTTTTACTCAAACAACCAATAGAATTGATCTGAAGTTCTCATGTTCTTTCTGCATTTTCAATTATACATTTAATTCAACCTCTGAAGTTTTGTACACCCCTTTCACAGAGGAACAGGTAGTCTTTCATCCTGAATTCCCATAGATCACACACACACACCAACCGTGCTAGTCTCTCTCACCTCTGCGATGGTATCCACTTCCTCCTTGCCAAACCACTCTGGCTCGTACATATCCGCCAGACAGTCCTGCAGACGCTTGGACGCATCATGCATGGCTGAGGACAGACAGACAGACAGACAGACAGACAGACAGACAGACAGACAGACAGGTCAAAAACTGAAATGAAACTGGGCCTACAACAGGAAGAGGTCTGTGTGTATTAGTGTGTGTGTGAACACTACAACTGTGTCGCTCCCAAAATAGACAAGATCGAAACTGACAGATATTACTGTAATACCTAATAATAAGTTACAGGATACCTGCACACACATTTATACATTTACGTCATTTAGCAGACGCTCTTATCCAGGGCGACTTACAAATTGGTGCATTCACCTTATGATATCCAGTGGAACAACCACTTTACAACAGTACATCTATGTCTTTTTTGGGGGGGGGGGTTAGAAGGATTACTATATCCTATCCCAGGTATTCCTTAAAGAGGTGGGGTTTCAGGTGTCTACGGAAGGTGGTGATTGACTCCGCTGTCCTGGCGTCGTGAGGGAGCTTGTTCCACCATTGGGGTGCCAGAGCAGCGAACAGTTTTGACTGGGCTGAGCGGGAACTGTACTTCCGCAGAGGTAGGGAGGCGAGCAGGCCAGAGGTGGATGAATGCAGTGCCCTTGTTTGGGTGTAGGGCCTGATCAGAGCCTGAAGGTACAGAGGTGCCGTTCCCCGTTTATAAGTCTATGCTAGGTAAAACCCTGCCTTATCTCAGCTCACTGGTCACCATAGCAGCACCCACCCGTAGCACGCGCTCCAGCAGGTATATCTCACTGGTCACCCCCAAAGCCAATTCCTCCTTTGGCCGCCTTTCCTTCCAGTTCTCTGCTGCCAATGACTGGAACGAACTGCAAAAATCACTGAAGCTGGAGACCCATATCTCCCTCACTAGCTTTAAGCACCAGCTGTCAGAGCAGCTCACAGATCACTGCACCTGTACATAGCCCATCTGTAAACAGCCCATCCAACTACCTCATCCCCATACTGTATTTATTTATCTTGCTCCTTTGCACCCCAGTATCTCTACTTGCACATCTACCATTCCAGTGTCTAATTGCTGTATTTGAATTACTTCGCCACCATGGCCTATTTATTTATCTTACCTCATTTGCACTCACTGTATATAGATTTTTCTTTTTTCTACTGTATATTTGTTTATTCCATGTGTAACTCTGTGTTGCTGTATGTGTCGAACTGCTGTACTTTATCTTGGCCAGGTCGCAGTTGTAAATGAGAACTTGTTATCAACTAGCCTACCTGGTTAAATAAAGGTGAAATATATATATATTTTTAAAAACACACACACACGCACACACACACACACACACACACACACACACGCACACACACACACACACACACACAGAAAGACATGCTTCTTACTTTTAACTGCTGCCAGGTAGGCCCTCAAGTCTTTCTGCAGTTTGGTGCCCTCGGCCTGGAAAATACAACAATGGTTTGGACTGGGATTGTGAGCATGATGCCATTTTCACATTACAGAACCAAACTGAGCCAAGCTGTACTGTGCTGCCCTGGTTACACATACAACATAGTTGCTGGGACCATACTGGAAAGGATATTGTGAAAAGACTATCTTAACCAGCCCAGTACGGTTCAGGTCAGTCATGGATCCGTTTGTGTGTGTGTGTGTGTGTGTGTAGGCTGGGAGGGGAGGGAACATTGGGCCACAACAGTGGGTTCACCATCTCAATGAGAGAGGAAGGAGAAAGAGTTGGAAGAGGCGGGACTCTCACCATCTGCTTGTTGAAGTTAGCCACACCCTCCTCGAACGCTGTGTCCCTGGTCTCATCAGCTTTACCCAGCTTCTGAAGGACCTGCCAGAAAGACAAAACATCCCTGGGTGAATACATGAGCACTACAGGGCTACTGCAGGACCTGGGAGAGCACAGTCAATAATCATACACAGTAATACTTTACTTAAAGAGACCCTAGTCTTAATGGCAACGCCCTGCGTAAATAAAGGTAAAATAATACATCTACTGACCTACAAAAATGAATGATATCTTTCCAATTGATTTGGAGGAACGATATAACTGGTAATACACTTGTCTATTTTTAGGCAGGCTGTCAAAGCCATGTGTCTCCTCTGTCTCTGGCAGAGACCAGCTGACAAGCACACCAAAGGCTCTGTCTCCATCTCCTAGTTCAACATGGAGAACTTTGAAGTGTTAAGCTGTTCAACTCTGACTCTCTCTGGTGGAATTTTCTAAATGACACTAAATATTGTATACTACCCTGATAAAGCACATTTCAGTTTCAAAACAGGGCTTGTGAAATGTCATTTTTCGTCTCACAGGAAAATAATTCATTTGTGGAGGGGGTTACTGTAGCCTTGTTCACATTGGCAGTTTGAAGTTACTCAAATACAATTTAGATTTATTTGGCATATCTTGTTGCTTGCTAGCTACTTTGTTGACAGTTTGACAAGAACATGACGTTGTAGCTAACTAGCTTGTTAACTATTTACAGACATGAATGTGCTAGAAAGCTAAACAGCTACATACTAGCTAGCTGACTGCCGTGGCAAGCTCGCTGACTGCCGTGGCTAGCTCGCTGACTGCCGTGGCTAGCTCGCTGACTGCCGTGGCTAGCCAAAAACCACTTGTTTTGAAAGTTTGATCATCTTATTCTGAGGCTTTAAGTGTTCTTCCACTATGAATTTGAATATTCAAAACAACTGGGAGCTATTGTTGTCACAACTTGTTACATGACTTCTGCGTGATAGGAAGCACGAGCACCACCAATCAGCCTACACCACTGCGCACACACCCGTCATTACTATGACAACTAGCATAGCCATGTCAACAAATAAATGCTGTCTGAACACAAACAAATCTGATTTGGTCACTTGCTGTTTGGACAGTCAGTATTCCAAAACAGATTTGAAAAACAAAACAGATTTCAGCATTAAGGCCTGCAGTGTGAACAAGGCTTAAGTGTCTTCTGTTCAGGGTCAGTTTCCCAAACCCAGATTGAGCATAGTCCTTCACTAAAAACCATTCAAGGGAAAATCTCCATTGAAAGTCCAGGATTCTGAGAAACTGAAACCTTAAAGTTTCACTTCTGTATTCTTTAACATTCTAACCTCTGACTCATTCAAACAATAGAAAACGAAAACAGCAGACGTCAGCTTTTAGAAGAGCTTTCATCATTAAAAGAAGGAAGAGGGGAAAGAGGACAAGAATAGAAAAGTAAGCATTACATTGAAGTGAAAAGGAGGGAGTGATTGGGCAATGAAGAGCTGATGACTTGGGGAGTGATGGGGCAATGAAGAGCTGATGACTTGGGGAGTGATGGGGCAATGAAGAGCTGATGACTTGGGGAGTGATTGGGCAATGAAGAGCTGATGACTTGGGGAGTGATGGGGCAATGAAGAGCTGATGACTTGGGGAGTGATTGGGCAATGAAGAGCTGATGACTTGGGGAGTGATGGGGCAATGAAGAGCTGATGACTTGGGGAGATGGATGTACAAATGTAGAGGTTAGAGGGCAGTGAAAGGAAGTAGAGGAAAATATGCAAGGTAAAGGAAGATAAAAAGTCCCCTCATCCAGCTGATCCTGGGGCTGAGTTCACTAACACACTGAATGAAGTCTCAGGACCAGAACAAGCAATCAATCAGAATAAACCAAATTACAACAGTCAAAACAAAACTACATTACCTATTGGGAAACACAAGCATAAAGCAAACTGCAGTGTTATATGGCCCTAAAATCGACAGTACACCATGGCAAACTATTTCACCATGGTTACTGATCGAAAATGTTGAAAAACCCAACAACAATGCCTTGTGTCCTATTTTTTGTATTTGCTTCGTGCTGTTGAGGGTAGTTGCACTTGATTCAGCAGCCGTAGCGCCGGGAAGGCAAAGTGTTCCCATTTTGAACCATTTCATGTCTGAAGGTAGAATTCTGCCTACCAGGCAGGACCAAAGAGTAAATCAAGTGCACCTACAGGCCTACCCCTGGCCAATCAGATAGCTCAGATCACCGTATATGCACAGTTTCCTTGCGCCTTGATTGTAAAAAGAAGCCTCAAACGCACACGAAAGTTGATAATATGAGATTTTAAACTTTTAAAACCATGACTAGCGAGAGACTCAATGAAAACAGCAAAGAGCTACAGTTATGAGTAAGTTCGTGTTTAAGTTGTTATTCAGCACTGTCAACACTTTGTTCAACAGGTTTATCAGCCATAAAATGCGCATTTCGTTAAGCTTGCGTTATTATTTGCGGCTTGTCGTCTTTAATATAGAGGAACATTTCACTTTCTCTGCTCATAGGAGTAACATGACTTGGTGCATGAGGCAGAAGTAACGTACCGTTTCCACTACTTCCGAATTCGCCAGACGAAGTTCCGCCCCATTCATTTTCAACGGGAGAACGCGGAGCAATGCGCAGGGGATTGTGGGAAGGTTAGCGGAGCGATAGAAAAAGTCCAGCTCTACTTTATGCAAATTACACGCGGCCACCGCTGTCGTTGAAAAATCAGGTGAGGAGCAGATGTTTGCTTGAAAGTTTTCCCTTCATGAAACAGTTCCTTCTGTCATTATTTCCGGGCAAACAAAAAAAAGATGGAGGAAAGCCAAATTGTTGCTGTGTCTGGATTTCTAATTCTATAGGATTTCCTAGAATACAGAGACAAAATCATAAGGTATGAAGGACAATTGCATTGATTTTTGGTGTTGATGGTTGAGGAGAGATTTGCACAACAATGTTTGTTTGTGCTGCCTGTTAGCTATGAACCTCAAGCAACCTATATTACATTTTACATTTTAGTCATTTAGCAGACGCTCTTATCCAGAGCAACTTACAGTAGTGAATGCACACATTTCATACAAAAAAAATTATCTCCGTACTGGTCCCCTGTGGGAATCAAACCCACAACCCTGGCGTTGCAAACACCATGCTCTACCAACTGAGCCACACGGCTTCGATCGCAAAACTGTGATCGAAGCCACCATTTGTGAATGTGTTGAGTCAATTCAAATTGTGAAATTTGCCCACCTAAGGATAGAAATCACCAGTAACACACATTTATAAATGATAAACTAAGAGCCAAGTTATGCTTGATCTGTGAATGTCGTACGGATGGTGTGACGCCGTATAGCTCCGCATTGACATGATTGGTTGACGGTAGGTGGGGGCGGGAGATCCTGTATAAACAAACTGACTTCCTTGACAACAGCTCTGTACTGCTCTGCGAAGAGTAAGAAGTATAAATGCCTTTACTTCTGCAGAGGCCCCATCACCGTAAATGGTGCACAGCCAATGCAGACGTCTGAATGACCATGCAGCACATTTAAGCATGAATTTCCTATGTAATATGCTACCAATTGGATTATGGTTATGGCTCTTTCATTATACTTGTGTCATGGCATTGATGATTATAACTCACTTCCTGTAAAATACATTGGCCTACATGGACATGAATGGATACTTTGGGTAAAGGACATTGTGGCTTTGACTTGCAAACATTGTACAAATCTCTCTCCCTATCAACATCTCTGTAATCCTCCTCCATGCCATTGACCTTCTGATTTTGTCTCTGTAGTCTAAAATCATTCTCAGAAAATAAAAGAGGTAGAATTACAACGCTCCCCCCAACGCACGACACATTCTTTTCCGTTGACATTTTTAATTCGCCCACAAATTGCCAGCTCCTTATTTCCATGTACAGTCCTGTACCTAGAATCCAAGGGTTGGATTTGCACTGAACAATTTCATGTCAGAAACATCATGTAGAACATCTTATGGTTAGACTCATATACATGGTCTAGTGCATCAGTTTAAATTGAGAACATATATAGCTAGTTCATCACTATGTAAATGATGTGTGAGTTTAGCTATTCTCTGCTTCAGATGTATGATGTCAAGGGGCATATGTCCATTAGGCCAGTAATGACATCATACTGTAGACATATGGCTGCATTGGTGATGAATGTCATTATGATATGCAGCCTCCTCTGAACAGTTGATGTTGATGTGTCTAACTTAATCTGTGAAGCATTTATTTGGGCTGCAATTTCTGAGGCTGGTAACTCTAATGAACTTATCCTCTGCAGCAGAGGGAACTCTGGGTCTTCCATTCCTGTGGCGGTCCTCATGAGAGCCACTTTTCAAACACAATAAGAAGGAAAGAAATTACAAATTAACTTTTAACAAGGCACACCTGTTAATTGCAATGCATTTCATCCTCATGAAGCTGGTTGAGAGAATGTCAAGAGTGTGCAAAGGGTGGCTACTTGGAAGAATCTCAAATAGAAAAGTTATTGATTTATTTAACACTTTTGGTTACATTATTTCATCGTTTTGATGTCTTCACTATTATTCTACAATGTATAAAATAGTAAAAATAAAGAAAAACCCTTGAATAAGTAGGTGTCCAAATTTGACTGGTACTGTACATTGTCATGCCAATAAAGCAATTTTAATGTAATTTTGTGAGAGAGAGCTGATAACACTTGAAATTTCTCTTTTTTTTAAACGTTTGAGTTCAATATCTACTGTTCAATTTTAAGTTTGTTTTGCGTCTTCTCACTTTTGTTTACTTCACTTGCTTTGGCAATGTAAACATGTTTCCCATGCCAATAAAGCCCCTTTGAATTTGAAAGAGAGGACTGAAATTGTTGTGGACCTGAGAGAGCGTCAGAGCTCTTTGGCTCGTCATTGTGTCAACAGAGGATGTTGCCAAGGTCACCAGCTAATCTGGTCAGTTGACTCCTCCCACCACACAGCTATAACTAACCCCGGCCACCTGGCTGCCTAATTCTGGTCCAGGACTGGCCCACACGGGACCAGGGGACTTCACTTCACTTACACCACAGGGATGATCACCACTTCCTGGACATCACAGTTATGGACCAGGTTCCATTTCACTCCCTAGTCTCTTGCCATAGAGCCTGGTTGTGTCCAGTAGGCACAAAACAGGAAAACGTTTTGAAACATCAAGGTACTATCTGAACTTGTCCAATCAGAAACGCTTGTTGCATTTTTTGCTACGGTGTGCCCTATTGAACACTACCCCTGCCCTGACACTTTGGCTTTATCACTGAAGAAGACCGTGACAGTATTGACAGATCTGAAAAGACTGGGTAGGTATAATCAATCACTGTGTGTCAATGCCATTGCCTGGTTCTCCCAAAGGGTATGTTGTAGCCTCCGCCATTTTGATTTAGCCTGTCTAATCCTCTCAGATCTGAAAAACCAGAAGAGTAGGGGCAACACCATAGTTGTCAGAAAATGAAAATGACCCAGGCCAGAGACAGTGGCATTTCCTGATGGCACAGGGCTTTCCTCTAGTCTAGGACACAAGCAACAGTGGCACTTCCTGCACCACAGATAGAATAACAGTGATGCTTCTTACAGTGAGAAACAGCCTTGGGGCCTGGTTTACTGTAGTGTCTACTGTAGTGGTACAGCAGCCTTGTGGCCTGGTTTACTGTAGTGTCTACTGTAGTGTCTACTGTAGTGGTACAGCAGCCTTGGGGCCTGGTTTACTGTAGTGTCTACTGTAGTGGAACAGCAGCCTTGGGGCCTGGTTTACTGTAGTGTCTACTGTAGTGGAACAGCAGCCTTGTGGGCTGGTTTACTGTAGTGTCTACTGTAGTGGAACAGCAGCCTTGGGGCCTGGTTTACTGTAGTGTCTACTGTAGTGTCTACTGTAGTGGAACAGCAGCCTTGGGGCCTGGTTTACTGTAGTGTCTACTGTAGTGTCTACTGTAGTGGAACAGCAGCCTTGGGGCCTGGTTTACTGTAGTGTCTACTGTAGTGTCTACTGTAGTGTCTACTGTAGTGGAACAGCAGCCTTGGGGCCTGGTTTACTGTAGTGTCTACTGTAGTGTCTACTGTAGTGGAACAGCAGCCTTGGGGCCTGGTTTACTGTAGTGTCTACTGTAGTGTCTACTGTAGTGGAACAGCAGCCTTGGGGCCTGGTTTACTGTAGTGTCTACTGTAGTGTCTACTGTAGTGTCTACTGTAGTGGTACAGCAGCCTTGGGGCCTGGTTTATTGTAGTGTCTACTGTAGTGGAACAGCAGCCTTGTGGGCTGGTTTACTGTAGTGTCTACTGTAGTGGAACAGCAGCCTTGTGGGCCTGGTTTACTGTAGTGTCTACTGTAGTGGAACAGCAGCCTTGGGGCCTGGTTTACTGTAGTGTCTACTGTAGTGGAACAGCAGCCTTGGGGCCTGGTTTACTGTAGTGTCTACTGTAGTGGTACAGCAGCCTTGGGGCCTAGTTTACTGTAGTGTCTACTGTAGTGGTACAGCAGCCTTGGGGCCTAGTTTACTGTAGTGTCTACTGTAGTGGAACAGCAGCCTTGTGGGCCTGGTTTACTGTAGTGTCTACTGTAGTGGAACAGCAGCCTTGAGGCCTGGTTTACTGTAGTGTCTACTGTAGTGTCTACTGTAGTGGTACAGCAGCATTGTGGGCCTGGTTTACTGTAGTGTCTACTGTAGTGGTACAGCAGCCTTGTGGGCTGGTTTACTGTAGTGTCTACTGTAGTGGTACAGCAGCCTTGTGGGCTGGTTTACTGTAGTGTCTACTATAGTGGTACAGCAGCCTTGTGGCCTGGTTTACTGTAGTGTCTACTGTAGTGGTACAGCAGCCTTGGGGCCTGGTTTACTGTAGTGTCTACTGTAGTGTCTACTGTAGTGGAACAGCAGCCTTGTGGGCCTGGTTTACTGTAGTGTCTACTGTAGTGGAACATCAGCCTTGGGGCCTGGTTTACTGTAGTGTCTACTGTAGTGGAACATCAGCCTTGGGGCCTGGTTTACTGTAGTGTCTACTGTAGTGGTACAGCAGCCTTGTGGGCTGGTTTACTGTAGTGTCTACTGTAGTGGAACAGCAGCCTTGTGGGCCTGGTTTACTGTAGTGTCTACTGTAGTGGAACAGCAGCCTTGGGGCCTGGTTTACTGTAGTGTCTACTGTAGTGGAACAGCAGCCTTGGGGCCTGGTTTACTGTAGTGTCTACTGTAGTGGTACAGCAGCATTGTGGGCCTGGTTTACTGTAGTGTCTACTGTAGTGGTACAGCAGCCTTGGGGCCTAGTTTACTGTAGTGTCTACTGTAGTGGAACAGCAGCCTTGTGGGCCTGGTTTACTGTAGTGTCTACTGTAGTGGAACAGCAGCCTTGAGGCCTGGTTTACTGTAGTGTCTACTGTAGTGTCTACTGTAGTGGTACAGCAGCCTTGTGGGCTGGTTTACTGTAGTGTCTACTGTAGTGGTACAGCAGCCTTGTGGGCTGGTTTACTGTAGTGTCTACTATAGTGGTACAGCAGCCTTGTGGCCTGGTTTACTGTAGTGTCTACTGTAGTGGTACAGCAGCCTTGGGGCCTGGTTTACTGTAGTGTCTACTGTAGTGTCTACTGTAGTGGAACAGCAGCCTTGTGGGCCTGGTTTACTGTAGTGTCTACTGTAGTGGAACATCAGCCTTGGGGCCTGGTTTACTGTAGTGTCTACTGTAGTGGAACATCAGCCTTGGGGCCTGGTTTACTGTAGTGTCTACTGTAGTGGTACAGCAGCATTGTGGGCCTGGTTTACTGTAGTGTCTACTGTAGTGGTACAGCAGCCTTGGGGCCTGGTTTACTGTAGTGTCTACTGTAGTGTCTACTGTAGTGGAACAGCAGCCTTGTGGGCCTGGTTTACTGTAGTGTCTACTGTAGTGGAACATCAGCCTTGGGGCCTGGTTTACTGTAGTGTCTACTGTAGTGGTACAGCAGCATTGTGGGCCTGGTTTACTGTAGTGTCTACTGTAGTGGTACAGCAGCCTTGGGGGCTGGTTTACTGTAGTGTCTACTGTAGTGGAACAGCAGCCTTGGGGCCTGGTTTACTGTAGTGTCTACTGTAGTGGAACAGCAGCCTTGTGGACTGGTTTACTGTAGTGTCTACTGTAGTGGTACAGAAGCCTTGGGGCCTGGTTTACTGTAGTGTCTACTGTAGTGGAACAGCAGCCTTGTGGACTGGTTTACTGTAGTGTCTACTGTAGTGGTACAGCAGCCTTGGGGCCTGGTTTACTGTCGTGTCTACTGTAGTGGTACAGCAGCCTTGTGGGCCTGGTTTACTGTAGTGGAACAGCAGCCTTGGTGACTGGTTTACTGTAGTGTCTACTGTAGTGGTACAGCAGCCTTGGGGCCTGGTTTACTGTCGTGTCTACTGTAGTGGTACAGCAGCCTTGGGGCCTGGTTTACTGTAGTGTCTACTGTAGTGGAACAGCAGCCTTGGGGCCTGGTTTACTGTAGTGTCTACTGTAGTGGTACAGCAGCCTTGTGGCCTGGTTTACTGTAGTGTCTACTGTAGTGGTATAGCAGCCTTGTGGGCCTGGTTTACTGTAGTGTCTACTGTAGTGTCTACTGTAGTGGTATAGCAGCCTTGTGGGCTGGTTTACTGTAGTGTCTACTGTAGTGGAACAGCAGCCTTGTGGCCTGGTTTACTGTAGTGTCTACTGTAGTGTTACAGCAGCCTTGGGGCCTGGTTTACTGTAGTGTCTACTGTAGTGGAACAGCAGCCTTGGGGCCTGGTTTACTGTAGTGTCTACTGTAGTGGTACAGCAGCCTTGTGGCCTGGTTTACTGTAGTGTCTACTGTAGTGGTATAGCAGCCTTGGGGACTGGTTTACTGTAGTGTCTACTGTAGTGGTACAGCAGCCTTGTGGCCTGGTCTACTGTAGTGTTTACTGTAGTGGTATAGCAGCCTTGTGGGCTGGTTTACTGTAGTGTCTACTGTAGTGGTACAGCAGCCTTGGGGCCTGGTTTACTGTAGTGTCTACTGTAGTGGAACAGCAGCCTTGGGGCCTGGTCTACTGTAGTGTCTACTGTAGTGGAACAGCAGCCTTGTGGGCCTGGTTTACTGTAGTGTCTACTGTAGTGGAACAGCAGCCTTGGGGCCTGGTTTACTGTAGTGTCTACTGTAGTGTCTACTGTAGTGGAACAGCAGCCTTGTGGGCTGGTTTACTGTAGTGTCTACTGTAGTGGTACAGCAGCCTTGGGGCCTGGTTTATTGTAGTGTCTACTGTAGTGGTACAGCAGCCTTGGGGCCTGGTTTACTGTAGTGTCTACTGTAGTGGTACAGCAGCCTTGGGGCCTGGTTTACTGTAGTGTCTACTGTAGTGGTACAGCAGCCTTGGGGCCTGGTTTACTGTAGTGTCTACTGTAGTGGTACAGCAGTCTTGTGGCCTGGTTTACTGTAGTGTCTTCTGTAGTGGTACAGCAGCCTTGGGGCCTGGTTTACTGTAGTGTCTACTGTAGTGATACAGCAGCCTTGGGGCCTGGTTTACTGTAGTGTCTACTGTAGTGGTACAGACCGACGTCTTATCTTCTGTGAGTGAGGTTAGCCTGACCCAATGCCATCAACACAACCAGATAACTACCAGATGGTTTGTTTGACCTCGGGGATCCTGTGATACCTTTATACAGTGTCATCATCCCCCATATTTAGCCCATGAAAACTACTGTAAAGTTGCCCCCTTGGCCAACTGCCATGCTGTCTAACACCACGCCCCTGAGATCAGAAGTTACAACCTTTTGGTGGAATGTCTAATGGGTGGGTGCAGCAGGAAGAAACTCTATCCATGACCCCCACCATAAGGAGGACTTGAGTCTTAAAGGGATAGTTTACTTTTTGTCCTGAAACCGCTAACTGAGACAATCAATTTCCACTAGAATTGCTGCATTCTCCAAATGCTAAAAACATGGTAAAGAACCTACAAATAGTTAGGGTGTCTAGGTATGTCGAAAATAATGTACTTATTTTTTTAACAAGAAGTGAACAATCCCGTTAAACAAGATGAGCAGCAGTCTGTCAGGGGGAGTGCAGAGAGGAAGAGGAAATAGCAGGAAGGGGAGGGGCTGTACAGTAGAAGACTGCCAAGGACTTCAAACAACTCCGGCAGTGATTAAACACCAGGCATGGGGCCTTACTGTAAGCTGTAGGGGCCTTGGGGCCTTACTGTAAGCTGTACAGATCATGAGTCCCGGGAGTACATTTCAGGAGTACATTTCAGGAGTACATTTCATCACAGACTCTTAGCTCGTAGTTGTCGTGAGTTCGGGGTATCATTCAACACTGTGAGCGAGTCACTACTTCTGTGGTCAGAAGTTCCATATGTTAAGAGGACGGGGAAGTCCCGAGGTCTATTCTTATACATTCTAGACTGTCTGCAGCACCTGCTGTGGCAAGGTTGAAACTAAAGGTCCTAAAGCAATGGTATCACTATTTCCAGTGATATTCTCCCTCCCGACAACATCTCGAGTACTGACCAGCACATTCTACTCTCCACGTGTCAACCAAGCCCCCCTGAGGTGATGTTCTGACTAATAGAAGATCAAAAAGAAAGTTACACACTCATTTCTCCTTGCTGTGGACTGATTCAACCAAGCACCAACCAAGCACCACAAGACTCATCCAGAGGCTGGACGCCGTTCCATATTCCGTCAGGTTGAACTCTATAGCCTCTAGATCTGTCAGTGTGGTAATTCACCACAGGAGTTGTTGACAGGCCAAACTGGATAGAATGTTTTACTGTAGCTGCCCTGAATCAACCAGTTGACTTCACTGACCGAAGGTTGACATTTTAGTCCCCAGGTCAGAGTGTAACAGCCCGACCCCACGTGGCGTGCAAAGAGATGTGCTACTTTCCACCACCAACTACCAGAAGTAACGGAACACACAGAAAAATACACATCACAGTCTCTCTCTCTCCCCCTCACACAGTCTCTCTCGCTCCCCCTCACACACCCCATCAGGCCCCTCTCTGGGTCTTAAGAGAGATTTACCAGGAGCCAAACGGGTTTACTGTGTGTGTGTGTGTGTGTGTGTGTGTGTGTGTGTGTGTGTGTGAAAGAGGGACTGTGTGTGATGTAAGTCGCTCTGGATAAGAGCGTCTGCTAAATGACTTAAATGTAAATGTATTTTTTTGTGTGTACCGTCACTTATCTCCCCTCCCCCCTCTCTCTCTCTCGCAACCCCATCTCTCACACCTCTCCTTCCCCAACTCTGTTTCTCCCTCTCTCCTCCCCTCTCAGCTCTACGAGATCTCTCTCCTTACCCAGTAGAGAGGAATCCATGGAGAAGGAATCTCCGCTGCAGTGCCACACACACAGACACACACACTCCATTAGGCCTCTCTGGGTCTTAAGAGAGAGATTTACCAGGAGCCAAACAGGTTTACTGTGTGTGTGTGCTGCAGAAGTGGATCTTGTGTGTAAAGGTGTGTTCCTCTCCTTCTGGTCTACTAGGCGTTGACAGAGGCCTGAGACATGCCTGCTGCTGCTGACCGGTGTTCAATTTCAGCCCCCAAAATACCCCCTCAGGCCTGACTGGGATGCCAGTGCCAACCACCACCCCTGTCTCTCTCTCACACACACACACACACACACACACACGATGGAGGCCTTGTGAGCTACTGCTATTCATAGATACCCCCCCCAGTCCAGCAGAGAGGTTTTCAGGGCATGGACAGGTGTGCAGGCAGAGCTGTGGTGGAGGGAGGGAGGGAAGCTTTGAGCCTCAGGGACATGAGGGTGGGCTCTGGAGGTCTGGGAGGTTTTGTCACTACGTGAATAGCATAGGGTCATAACTGGGGTGGCAGAGGTGCAGAGGTCAGTGTATTCAAAGTGCAGGGGGTGTCGGACTTCTGAATGAGACAGGGTGGCCGTCAGGTTTCAAAAGGACACCACCACATGACCGATCAGACACATCCGGATTCCCCAGGAGGAATTCTCCCATCATGCTTTACTGCATGGGTCATTATTGGGCTGCTCGTTGTGTCTACCCTCAGAGGGCGCGGGCTGGCATGACATCACTATGACAACCATGATGGGCACCCAGTGACAGCGTCCTCTAGATTCCTCCACTCCGTCCACTGGTGAAACTTTAGGTCAGTCACTAGGGAGGGGTTAGCCAATAGCAAGCCAAAAACTACCAAGTGGAATCTAAATGTGACCACCACCCACCAGCCATGCAGACAGAGTTACTGGTCAGAGAAGACAGCTGGTGGCAGGGTGAAGGGGTAAGGCAGAGTTACTGGTCAGAGAAGACAGCTGGTGGCAGGGTGAAGGGGTAAGGCAGAGTTACTGGTCAGAGAAGACAGCTGGTGGCAGGGTGAAGGAGTAAGGCAGAGTTACTGGTCAGAGAAGACAGCTGGTGGCAGGGTGAAGGAGTAAGGCAGAGTTACTGGTCAGAGAAGACAGCTGGTGGCAGGGTGAAGGGGTAAGGCAGAGTTACTGGTCAGAGAAGACAGCTGGTGGCAGGGTGAAGGGGTAAGGCAGAGTTACTGGTCAGAGAAGACAGCTGGTGGCAGGGTGAAGGGGTAAGGCAGAGTTACTGGTCAGAGAAGACAGCTGGTGGCAGGGTGAAGGGGTAAGGCAGAGTTACTGGTCAGAGAAGACAGCTGGTGGCAGGGTGAAGGGGTAAGGCAGAGGGGGAAAATACATGTGTCTTTCTCATAGCCGAGCAATGGATGAGACTTGACAGTATGGTAACACAAGAATAGTGGCTATGATGTTGAGGAGTGAGATGGTTAATGAGGGTGGGGACAGAAACATATTAAAGTTTTTCAGGTGAGAGTGATGTTGCTTCCCCTCTTGAGACGCGTCAACTCAAACCGAGCTCCTTCCAGGAGAACTCATTCCCTATAATACAACTCCTTTTACTTTTTTGTTTACGTTTCAAGTTATCGATTTCATTCAGGCATTGATTCAAACTCCTGAAATAGCTCTACTGCTGACTTGGGGATGAAGGTTAATGCCAGAAGACTCCAGGTCAAAGGTCAAACCAGGAGGGCTGGCAAGCACTCTCTCAAACACACATATGTACTGTATGTATAGACATTATCAGACGGACAAACACACAAGAACACTGAAGAATGCCAAGTCACACTCAGCCAGTCTTTTTCCATCCCTACTCCCCTCCCCATCCTAGGGGCCCATCCTAGGGGCCAAGCATCTATCCATAGATTGTCATTCCAAGCCAAGTAGACAGGAGTGGGATTACCATTCCTATAATGAGGACATGACAGGAAGTGACCATGTGGATTTGTAGACAAGCCTGTACTCCAACCGAAACCGAGGTGTCCCACTGTGGTAAAGTAGAGCTGAAGAGAAGACGAGGCTAGGTCTGTCTGCTCCATGGTTTAGTTCCCCCCTTGCAGTTGACTGAGCTTCCTGTTGTATGCCAGAGTCTGGTGTTATGGTCGTTAATGCCCCAGGGTTTAGGCAAAGAGTCATCCAACTAGACAACATTTCCTGCCTGCTTCACTTAGGAGAAGTTCGGCTTTGGAAAGTAGAAAGTCTCGTTGAAAATGTTATTCTGACACTATCATGTAATTACTCATAATTAATAATCGTGCACACAATTTCAAAGTTCAATCAGTGAGGACATTTCCAGGACTAGACGCATAAAAGTAAAAAAAATAACAGGTCAAATAAAACAGCAATTTTAGCAATAGCCTACACTCGCTGCGAGCTCTAGATAGGCTAGTCTACATTAACATCATACTGTAACACACGCATTGTAACAAAGTAGTTATTTGGACAGAACAAAGACAACCGGTTAGAAAAATAAGCATGCGTGTGTCTGCAATTTCATTTGTCTGCGCATTCGGCTCTTCCTGCAATAACCCAACCCCCTGCTGCCTGTCAAAACTAACGGGTTAGATTCACAAATGAGGCCGAGAACGCAAATAGAAATAGCGGAGCGGGCTTGACATTTAGATGGAAAGCTGGGTGTAGAACTGGACAACCACAGTACCCAGTTGAATGCACTCTGTGCGGTTTCAATGGAGAAAAAACCGTAGTGTGAAAGTAGGTAACAGTTCACGTCAGTCTACCTGCTTACCTTTTCTTGCGCTCTGCTAAGTCTTTTCTGCATGTTGGTGGCCAGTTTCCCAGTGTTGATCCCTTTCCCCGTTTTTCCCTGCTCCTCAGCCATTGTACCGTTCTTTACTGCTCCGAATCCCCAATAAACAGATATGGGATGTAAACTGGTGTGAGGAAAGAAAGGGACAGAACTTGTCGAACAGGAGGGAGGGTATGGGCAGATGCGAGGGACTCCCCAGGACTCGGTGCTGCGTAAAAGCCCTCGATAACGGTGTGGGTACCGCGTAATTGTAATCCCGATGACTGCTTCTTAAAGGTGCAACACGTAATCTAATAAACTCAGGTAGTTTAACAACATAGTCCCACGTGTAAAAACAAAGAAAAAAAGTAACTTTTTGGCAATTGACGCTACAAGAAGCGAATTGATGAAGCAAAGATCCGAAAATCGTCCCTTCTTGCTCGTCAGTCAATTGATGAGCCTTTGGCCCGTTATGGAGCGATTACATTTCCCCTCTGTTCGTCAACCCTCTTAAAGGCACAGTAGTTAACACTTATTAGCCGACTCGCCAACTGTTATGGCTGCAACTGGTGTTGCTGCTGCGAATAGACTTCTACTTTATGATTTCATTGAATCATATGAAGTATTTTTAACAGTCTACCATCTATGATTTAAAACAGTTATATAGTCTGAGAGAAAGTAGGCCCATGTGTAGGCTACATTTTGTTACATGTCATTGTGGCCACAAAATGTCATCGTTATCATATGTGTATTCTGCATCTTGGTTTGAATGGGATTCACCGATGCAGCGAAGTTAAATTGAGATCATAGAAGCGTATTATCGCGTGGAATTCTCTATCACCCTCGTACAGTATCATTGTCTACCAGTAGATGGCAGTAAGAGAAGCTGTGCCAAGACTTAAGAAACAATCTTAAATGCTTTATGAAGCCTTCATATAACTTTTATGGCTTCAGCCTTTAAAGTTGTTGCTTGGGTCCATATCTACAGTAAAGATAGTTACAGTGTTGCGATTTATAATAGGCAACAAAACCAGCAGCATTTCCATAATATTTAATTTCAAAAAATAAATCTTTAAATATCTCATTATACATAATATTAAAATCATAAATATTTCAGACATCGCTTTAATAAAATACAGTAAATGTTGCCTTAAAATATCATACCTCTAGATATGTTCTATTCATGAAGCCTATATTTTCGTTCAGTTGCCAAGTTGTGACATCATAGTTGTGTGCCGACTGTTGTGTTACGGACATCTTACTATGAAGCAATCAAAAAAGATCAAAAAAGAAAATGCTTTAGATTTTCTTCATAATGGTAGCTTGATTTCAATGAGACACTTCTCAATGTTAAATAAAACAAACTCTCTCCCCTTTAGAAACTATGGTCTCACGCACAGACATGACAAGGTCCACCTGTCCCATCTGTGTGAAGAGGACACACCCATTTGTATTTTTTCCTCAGGGGTCACAATGATTTGTATACTATGGTGTGAGAGAACACATATTGTCTGTCTGTCCAGATTCATTCATGGCTCAATCTCCTCTCTCCAATGAAATAGGGTGGTCAGTCGTCCAGCCCCACACTTTTCCTGAGAGTCCGCCCTCTGCATCAGTGTGCTAGACTCGAGAACAAGGTAAGCCCCGCCCATTTATAGTCAGGTCCAATGGGGCATCAGTCCAGTGGGTCATCTGGTCTGTATATCTCCCAACCAAGCCAGTTACATTACTTCCTCATTTCCTTCCCAGTCTCCTTCCCCATCTAGAGTCTCACCTCCCTGGGTCAGCCAGTCCCCAGGGATGGAAGTGTCCAGAGTCCAGCAGCAGACTGCCTATCCAGTACAGCAACTGGGAGTACCAGTGAACCCCGGTGTCTCCAAAATGTCCGCCAGTGGAGCCAGTCCAACGGTGCAGCAGGCGCAGCGGGGCGAAGGCTCTGTGGGCGAGGTCATGCCCGTCCACCACCGCGTAGCACGATGCCACCATGCCGTTCACCGACAGCGTCCCATGGCGGGTGAGGGGTGCAAACACGCCCTTGTCCTCCTGCACACTCACCCGGGAGATGCGCGAGAGATGCCCCACGCCTTTTCTCCCCTCCTCCCCCTTTCCAACCCCCTCCCCAGACACTGTGGTTAGCACACACTGTCCCGGCCGCGCATCGCTGGCGTATACCGTCCTCATACTACCAGGAGTTGGCTCCGCCCCCTCAGAGCAGTTTCCCTCGGACACGAACAGCAGGTGGGCAGCAGTGAGTGACATGCTAACCCCGCCTTCTGTCCCAATGGTGTAGAATTCCTTCCGGGTTGCGGGGTCGCGGTCCAGGAAGGTGAGGACCTCGCTGTAAACGAGCTCTCCGCTGCCGTCGCTCCCTGAAGAGGCAAGGACTCGCTCACCCGGCTGCAGGTCCTGGATCAACCTTTGACCCCCGTCCTCTAGGGTCACCCACGCCCCTCCCGGAAAACACCCCCCTGATTTAGCGGCAACGGAGTGCTCTGAGAGAGAGAGAGAGAGATAGGTTGTGAAACAATGCATTCTGTGAGGTGGGTAGGTACACAGTGAGTCTACGCATAGCAAATATATTCCGCCCTTTAAGTAAATATTAGCGTCTTTATTTCCGTCTACTCCACAGAAAAAACTAAAGCTGGCTGAAAGATTAAAGCTGCTGTTTGAATGAGTGTGTGTGTGTGTTTCCATCCCTCAGTTTGTGTGTGTGTAAGTCTGTGTTCATTTGTGTTTTAAGGTGCTGAACTTGATGTGGTACGTTGGGACTGTCTCTAGTCTATCTACACAAATATCTGGGCAAGGTAGGACCAAGGCCAGGTCCAGCCAAGTGATCGGAGAAACAGGAAGTGGAGGTTAATCATCTGTGGACCGAGACTCCGCCCATTGCACCAACATAACCTCAAACTCCACATCATCTCCAATGTATGGTGTAAGTCTTGGTTGTTCAGTGGTGAAGTTTCCACTAGGCACAGGTCTAGGATCAGCTTCCGTTCCCCCAATCATAAGCTTAACCATTAGTGGGGAAAATACTAAACTGACCCAAGATCAGCATCTAGGGGCACCTTCTTGGTAAATCATTCTTCTTCTTCTTCTTCATTCACCTTTCCAGTCCTGAATTTAGTAGGGGTCTGGTTGGGTAGCGCTCCCTTGTGCGCTCTTGGTATTGGGGTCAGTTTTTGGGTCCCCCACTCAGTTTTATTTAACCTTTATTTAACTAGGCAAGTCAGTTAAGAACAAATTCTTAGTTTCAATGACAACCCAGGAACAGCCTTGTTCAGGGGCAGAACCACAGATTTTTACCTTGTCAGCTCAGGGATTCGATCTTGCAACCTTTCGGTTACTAGTCCAACGCTCTAACCACTAGGCTACCTACTGCCCCGCCCCTCAGTAAGTGTTAGAATGGAGTTTCAAGGAAGCCTTGGTATTATGATGTCACTTGTAGCAGCAGATGAGACTTCTTGGTCTATGAAGAGATGTCTTTCTTGAGTGGTTTTTCTTTTTCACAGTTTGAAGTTTCAGTTGAAAAAATAAAAATAAAAATGCCGCCTGGTGCCGTCTTCCGATCAAGTCAAGGACTGGTGACTCGCAACCCGATCTGGGTAGGAAAGACAGAAGGAACAGAGGAAAAGTAAAGAGAGGACAGAGGGAAAAGATCATTTCAGGCACCACGTAGTACAAGAGAAGACAGTTTGATCTGTCTCTGCTCTGTTTTTCTATTCTGTGTTCTATACCGTTCCCCTGACAACCAAATCAGTCCTGAACAAGGGTCATCGCTTAGCTACACTACTAACATCTGTGGCTTTATCAATGAGGCTACATCAATGGGAGGAAGAAGAAGCAGAAGAGAGGCACAAAGTTAACTGAAGCAACGCTGAGCACCAACATATTGCCGCAGCATAGCATGCCAGTAACATAAGGGAATCATTTCTAGCAAAAGGGGGGTTGTGAGTGAGTGAGTGACCACATAAAGTTGCAGTAGCTACCTCTCCCTTAATGCTGAGTCACTCTACTGATCCAAATGTAAGCTTTAAGCAACAATGGCCAGGTCATAGATGGGTCAAGAGACAGTGGCGGTGAAGAGGGTTAGAAGGGGTTAGGGAAGAAGCTGAGAAGTCAGTCACCCAAAGCGGCTGTATGTCCCTCTAGCTGTGACCCCCCAAAAAAAGCAGGCGTCCGTTTTGATTTGATCCATAGTGACGAGGGGGCCACAGTTGAAGGACGTCTTCAAGTTGTTCAGTGTTATGTTTAGTAAGGAATGTAGAGGTGATGCTGTCCCTCCTCTGCTAAGTGTCCAATGTGTGTCCAGTTAAGGTGAAGGCAGTCAAAAACCCTCTCAAATCATTCACTGTGTATCAAATCATTCACTATCCATATTTTCACTATTATCACGTACCGAGAAAGAGTGAGAGGTTGTTTTTTTTCGTTAGTGGCAGTTAGGTGAAACAGACGTCCATGCACAGTGTGTTACTGCTGCATCCTCCTTCCTCCGGTCTCTCTCTGACGCTTGTTCAATCTCCCTCTCCCCTTCAGCCCTCTTTCCCTCCCCTCCTTCCTGCCCCTCTCTCTCCGTCTCTCACCCGACTTCACGCTGCAGTGCACGTGGGCCTTGGACTCGTAGTAGACCCAGTCGAAGCCGGCCTCGACTGCCAGTCGAGCCAACATGGCGTACTTGTTGCGGTCGCGGTCAGAGGTCGTGATGTCGACCGCCCGTCCCTCGTAGTGGAGCGACTCCTCAGAATGGTGGCCGTCCTCGTCCCAGCCCTCTGTGACCCGGAGGCGTACCCCCGGCCACAGGTTCATCACCGAGATGGCCAGAGAGTTCAGCTTGTCCTTGCAGCGCTGCCCGGGGAGGGTAAAGGTTTAAGGGTCATGGGAGGGAGGGAGGGAGGGAGGAGAGGGAGGCAAGAGAGACAGGAGTGTTAGAGATGTGGGGTGATACTTCATGCATCAGTGTGTAATCCAAAGTACATTTATGACAGTTCATGGACTTAAAATGGCTGAAAGAATGATTACACATCCATCTCAATGTAGTCCATAGCTCTTTCTCAATGGTCTTTCTTTGATTCCTCGTGTCTTCTTTTCTCACCTCCTGCTCAAAAGGCATTGGAGGAGAAGATCAAAAAGTCCAGACACAAGCATTCGAGGACAGCCAATTGAGAAAGAACCCTGGTGCTATAGCTATCCATCAGGCATCCACCCCATCCAACCAATGTAGAAGCCTGGGGCTGTTCAACAAACCACCCCCCCCCCCGCATCTGGCCTGCACACAATGCCCCCCTACAGTCTCATCAGCCTGGGTGTTTGCTCTCTGTGGTGAGAGAGGAGGCTGAGAGTCTAAGTTAGGGACCGGAGAAAGGGACCGGAGATAGGGACCGGAGAAAGGGACCGGAGAAAGGGACCGGAGAAAGGGACCGGAGAAAGGGACCGGAGAAAGGGACCGGAGAAAGGGTGGAGAGGTAGGTGGGATAGGGTGGACTGGTAGGTGGGATAGGGTGGACTGGTAGGTGGGATAGGGTGGAGAGGTAGGTGGGATAGGGTGGACTGGTAGGTGGGATAGGGTGGACTGGTAGGTTGGGGTGAGGTTAGGGGGGTATTGGGGTAGAGGGGTGGTGTGAAGTTAGAGGGTATTGGACAGGAGGATAGAGGGAGACGTGGGTATGAACAGCCCGCCAATGCAGCTCTCCCCAAACTTGGGTCTGGTGAGGGTGAACAAATAGAGGGTGAGAGGTCCTATTGAGGACCCTGAGGGTGTTGGACGTTCCCTAGTCACACACACACACACACACACACACACACACACACACACACACACACACCACTTGCCCTCAGATCACCTAAAGCTTAATTTCTCATTATTTTTGTCACCATCTCATTCACAATAGGATACATGACACTACTTTGTGATAAGTGTGAAAACACAGAGCAGGGGTATTCAAATCTCACCCTATACGAGGTCCAGACTACTGCTGGTTCTCTCGTCTACCTGATAATGAATTGCACTCACCTGGTGTCCCAGGTCTAAATCATTCCCTGAATAGAGGGGAAGAATGAAAAAAAAAGCAACAGAACTGGCTTGGTCCAGATTACAATTTGAGGGACATGTAGACAGTGTGACATATAGCTTCTGCAGACTGAAAGGGTGCGTTAGGTCACAAGTTTCCCGAAGCCGGTGATATACACAGGCCCTTACTGTTTCACCCTGTATACATTTCTGTTCAGAACACATACAGTGTACATGTCTGGTAGGTGTATTATATATATATATATATATATATATATATATATATATATATATATATATATATATATATATATATATATATATACATACATACATACATACATACATACATACATACATACATACATACATACACACACACACACACACAACACACACACACACACACACACACACACACACACACACACACACACACACACACACACACACACACACACACACACACACACACACACACACACACACACACAGTGGTAGGTGTATTATATATATACACGTATAAACTGAGTGTACAAAACATTTAGGTACACCTATATGTACACAGTGAATTTGGAAAGTATTCAGACCCCTTGACTTTATCCACATTTTGTTACGTTACAGCCTTATTCTAAAATGGATTTTACGTTTCTTTTCCCTCATTGATCTACACACAATACCCTATAAAACAGAAATACCTTATTGACATAAGTATTCACTCTCTTTGCTATGAGTTGAGCTCAGGTGTATCCGTTACCCATTGATCATCCTTGAGATGTTTCTACAACTTGATTGGAGTCCCTCTGTGGTAAATTTAATTGATTGGACATGATTTGGAAAGGCACACACCTGTCTATATAAGGTCCCACAGTTGAAAGTGCACGTCAGAGCAAAAACCAAGCTATGAGGTGGAAGGAATTGTCCGTAGTGCTCAGAGACAGCATTGTGTTGAGGCACAGATCTGGTGAAGGGTACCCAAACATTTCTGCAGCATTGAAGGTCCCCAAGAACACAGTGGCCTCCATCATAATTAAATGGAAGAAGTTTGGAACCACCAAGACTCTTCCTTGAGCTGGCTGCCCAGCCAAACTGAGCAATCGGGGGAGAAGAGGCTTGGTCAGGAAGGTGACCAAGAACCCGATGGTCACTCTGACAGAGCTCCAGAGTTCCTCTTTGGAGATGGGAGAACCTTCCATAAGGACAACCATCTCTGCAGCACTCCACCAATCAGGCCTTTAAGGTAGAGTGGCCAGACGGAAGCCACTCCTCATTAAAAGGAGCATGACAGCCCGCTTAAAGTTTGCCAAAAGACACCTAAAGACTCTCAGACCATGAGAAACAAGATTCTCTGGTCTGATGAAACCAAGATTGAACCCAAGTGCATTGTCTGGAGGAAACCTGGCACCATCCCTATGGTGAAGCATGCTCATGGCAGCATCATGCTGTGGGGATGTTTTTCAGCAGCAGGGACTGGGAGACTAGTCAGGATTGAGGGAAAGATGAACAGAGCAAAGTACAGAGAGATCCTTGATGAAAACCTGCTCCAGAGTGCTCAGGACCTCAGACTGGGGTGAAGGTTCCCCTTCCAACAGGATAACGACCCTAAGCACACAGCCAAGACAACGCAAGGGTGTCTTCGGTACAAGTCTCTGAATGTCCTTGAGTGGCCCAGCCAGAGCTTGGACATGAACCCGTTTTAACATCTCTGGAGAGCCCTGAAAATAGCTGTGCAGCGACGCAGAGCTTGAGAGGATCAGCAGAGAAGAATAGGAGAAACTCCCCAAATACAGGTGTGCCAAGCTTGTAGCGTCATACCCAAGAAGACTCAAGGCAGTAATCACTGCCAAAGGTGCTTCAACAAAGTACTGAGTAAAGGTGATTTCTGTTTATTTTTATAAATTTGCAAACATTTCTAAAAACCTGTTTTTGCTTTGTCATTATGGGGTATCGTGTGTAGATTAATGAAGAAAAAAAACAATTTCATCATTTTAGAATAAGACTAATGTAACAAAATGTGGAAAAAGTCACGGGTCTGAATACTTTCCGAATGCAGTGTATACACTACCGTTCAAAAGTTTGGGGTCACATATAAATATCCTTCTTATTGAAAGAAAAGCACATTTTTTGTCCATTAAAATAACATCCAATTGATCAGAAATACAGTGTAGACATTGTTAATGTTGTAAATGAGTATTGTAGCTGGAAACGGCTGATTTTTAATGTAATATCTACATAGGCGTACAGAGGCCCATTATCACTCCTGTGTTCCAATGGCACGTTGTGTTAGCTAATCCACGTTTATAATTTTAAAAAGGCTAATTGATCATTAGAAAACCTTTTGCAATTATGTTAGCACAGCTGAAAATTGTTGTCCTGATTAAAGAAGCAAAAGAACTTGCCTTCTTTAGACTAGTTGAGAAACTGGAGCATCAGCATTTGTGGGTTCGATTACAGGCTCAAGATGGCCAGAAACTCATCAGTCTATTCTTGTTCTGGGAAATGAAGGATATTCCATGCGAGAAATGGAACATCTTGTACAACACTATGTACTACTCCCTTCACAGAACACTGCAAACTGGCTCTAACCAGAATAGAAAGAGGAGTGGGAGGCCCCAGTGCACAACTGAGCAAGAGGACAAGTACATTAGAGTGTCTAGTTTAAGTAACAGACGCCTCAAGTCCTCAACTGGCAGCTTCATTAAATAGTACCCGCAAAACACCAGTCTCAACATCAACAGCGAAGAGGCGACTCCGGGATACTGGCCTTCTAGGCAGAGTTCCTCTGTCCAGTGTCTGTGTTCTTTTGACCATCTTAATCTTTTATTTTTATTGGCCAGTCTGAGATATGGCTTCTTCTTTGCAACTCTGCCTAGAAGGCCAGCATCCCGGAGTCGCCTCTTCACTGTTGACGTGAAGAACAGTAGTGTGTGTATATATATATATATATATATATATATATATACACACACACACACACACACACACACACACACACACATACATACATACATACATACCACACTGAGTGTATAAAACATTCAAAACACCTTCCTAATATTGAGTTTCCCCCCTTTTGCCCTCAGAACAGCCTCAATTTGTCGGGCATGGACTCTACAAGGTGTCGAACAGACTGAAATTGGGACGCTGGCCCACGTTGACTCCAATGCTTCCTTCCGTTGTGTCCAGTTGGCTGGATGTCTTTTGGCTGGTGGACAATTCTTGATACACACTGGAAGCTGTTGAGCTTTTCCGTTTTTGACACTCAAACCGGTGCGCCTGGCACCTACTACCATACCCTATTCAAAGGTATGTAAATCTTTTAGTGTTCATAGCAATTAGTGTTCATAGCTTTGGCCTGGATTCACCTGGTCAGTCTGTCAAGGAAACAGCAGGTGTTCATAATGTTTTGTACACTCAGTGTATGTATTCTACCGCATGATGTCTATTAAGAGGAGACATAGGCAGAGGCACTGCCACTCTAGGCCAACTGCACAGCTAAACTCGTGCTAGATTGGTAGTGGCCCCTATAGGTTACAATAATATTTTGACACTATGCGTCTTTTACGTGTTGCATTTGGAAAGGCTTAGGCTATTAGTTTGGCCAATGTTGTATTTCAAAATCTATGTATGGTATTCTAACTTATTTTTCCATGTCGGTCCTCTCAGGTTCACCGGGATAAGAATAGCTCATTGCAGAGTCCCAATAGATGCCTTTTCACAGAGTGGTGTGGATTTTAACATCTATATTTTTTCTCTGCGGTCGCAGACACGAACTAGAGTCCATAAATCAGTCGATTAATTTTGTTGGTTTTACTTTCAAGGTACAGATCGACGGGGTTTCTGTAGGCGCGGTTTCGCACTGACCACGAGCTACACAAACATTCGATGTCGAGTTGACAACACGTGCCTGTGCAGTGTGCACACCTATGGCTTCAGCCGCTGAACAGTCACGTCTGTATGAGCGCTCCAGTGCCACTCGCGGGCAGGCAAGTCACCACCGCTGATTTAAAAATAAGAGGCGAAAAAATGTGTATAATTAAGTCTTGAATGCATGATGTGAAGTGGCCTATTTTTGCACATGTGTGCTTCAAAAACAAACAGAAAAATAACACAAAATGGTGAAAAACAAACAGGAGTTTGTCTCCTGTGGCAGGCGGCGGCGGTCGCGCTCGGAGCACATAAATTGTGCGCAGGTCAAGTTAAACGCGCAGCCCTGTTTGTTGTGTGCGCTTGGAGCGAGGTGACAGCTAAAAACCGAGTGAGATCGGCACTCTGTTTCCACGTGGGGGACATAAATGCTCGCCTTTCAGAGGAAGCCCGTGGTCACAAGAGGCAGATATAAATACTTTATTCCGAGGGAATTGAAGTCAAATAAATTCCACTCTCGGAACCACATCAATGAGCGTGTCGTAAAAAGTCTGACAGTCCAAAAGGCGACCGTTAACTCTGGCCAGTCAGGCTTAAACGAACTGTAAACATTTGCATATGCACAGAGTCAGGCTCTGACCAAGTAGGACGATTGGGTGTTTTTACGCAAAAATGATCCGTCCTTTTATTGAAAGGGTTGCGTTCTAGGGTTTGTTGCAGCTGCCCAGCTGTACGCATGCGGCAGCCCCAATTTCAATTAACTCCAAATAACTCATGTGATGCTATTTCAGCTCTGGACGAAAAATGTTGGAGCCAACCATCAGACCAGTTATTGGAGCCGCCAGTCCAACTTTTACTGATGTCCTGCGGGTGACCTGATGAGGGACAGACTGGCAAACCTCTCCATATCCCAATAGCATTCTGAGTCACCCTCCATATCTATCGTGTTGCCAACAATACGCTCTTTGGATTGCGTGACTCAAGCACGTTGTGCAAATACGCACTCTGTAATCAGTGCTGTGCACTGCTCCTGGCCAGGAAACCAAAGTCAATAACACGGCATCGATAAGACAGGTCCACGGGTTTAAAGGCTGAGCAAAGTACAAGAGGTAGGCTTTAGGCAGATACCCAATCCCACATAAGTGTCCCAAGTGCAGCTATGTGTTTGACATGGCCAATGAAACATGATATCACAGTAGGGCTTTACGAATCTAGTCTATCCAGGGTAGAGGCTAGTCTTACCTGTGTCATCATCCGGTCTGCACCTGTGTTCTCTTCATCTTTAAAGATGATGTCAGGGTTATAGTTCGGGGTCAGCTCTTTGAAGCGCTCCGAGTTCCGTGTTATTTTCCCCTCATATCGACCACTCGCACCTAGTGTCTTCTCGGCTACGTTAGGGCTGAACTGCTTGTAGGCAAGTGGCGCGAGCTTCCTCGGTGACCTCCTCTTGCCATATCCCCTTCCCGGCCCGCAGCCCTCGCTGACCTGCGAGAGAATCACTGCGCACCCGGCGAGGCACACCACGAGCCTGGGGAGTAGCATTCCACTCACCCACGCCAACGGACACCCCAAAAGGAGGTGACAGAAACAAATGTCACTGATCAATTTAAAACACCTCCTCCCCCTGGTCGCTGCTTATCTCCTTTCACAGGGTACAAGAGGGGGAGGAGTACAGGACAGTTACAAATTAATCACCAAGTCCCCAAAACTCGCCATATCCCGGCGCGCAAAAAGACGCTGCGCTACTGGAGATGTAGTACCGCGCCGGCGTCTTTTAAAACACCAGGTAAGATCCCCTATAATAAAGTACTGGTGCGTTCAGCTGCTCCTCTCACGGTGAACGTCTCGTCTCCCAGTCCAAGTGGAGACACGCGCATAAATAGGGAAAGATCGTTTATCTTGGCAGACAGGTTCAAAGCCGTTCCCTAGCTGTGAGAAACGTCCCTCAGTCAGACAGGCCCGGGTGCGCAGACTGACTGGGCTTTTTGGGTAGCGGTCAAAGGGTGTCCCCGCAGCGGTTTTCCTGCCACTCGGCTTGGCTCTCAATGCGTGGCCTGTGGTGCAAGACTCTCAGCTCAACTGGAAATGGAAGAGTTCCGAAAGATCAGATGCCGTGGAGGAGACCGCGCCCTGCCA
Source organism: Salmo trutta (assembly GCF_901001165.1). Taxonomy (NCBI): domain Eukaryota; kingdom Metazoa; phylum Chordata; class Actinopteri; order Salmoniformes; family Salmonidae; genus Salmo; species Salmo trutta. The sequence goes on along the minus strand of NW_021822200.1, from coordinate 137,662 downwards.
GTCCTGCCCTCTGTCCCGTCCCAGCCTACCTCTCCTCCCATCTGGTCAGCCCGGCCGAGCCATTTCACTTTATTGCCCACACGCTCGGCTCTTTCTGCTCAACGCCACTGTGCTAGACAAACACCAGCCTACAGCAGTCTAGACTCGCGCACACACCGACACTGTCCTTTGGACCCGTGTGATTATCTTGAACTCATAACCTGGTGAAAGACACGCGCGCGCTCCTTCCCCCCCAGAATAGTGTTAATGCGAACAGAATTGAATCGCCCTCAGTAAGAAGCGCGGCAATTGCCGCATGTATGTCCGATTTCACCAAGGGAGACAGTCAGGACATCCAAAACCCGTCAACGACTCCTGTACCCCCACTGTGGTCCCCCCTTTGCTGCTATAACAGCCTCCACTCTTCTGGGAAGGCTTTCTACTAGATGCTGGAACACTGCTGCGGGGATTTTCTTCCATTCAGCCACAAGAGCATTAGTGAGGTCGGACACTGATGTTGGCCGATTAGGCCTGGCTCGCAGTCAGCGTTCTAATTCATCCCAAAGGTGTTCGATGGGGTTGAGGTCAGGGCTCTGTGCAGGCCAGTCAAGTTCTTCCACACCGACCTCGACAAACCATTTCTGTATGAACCTCTCTTTGTGCACATGGGCATTGTCATACTGAAACAGGAAAGGGCCTTCCCCAAACTGTTGCCACAAAGTTGGAAGCACATAATGGTCTAGAATGTCATTGTATGCTGTAGGGTTAAGATTTCCCTTCACTGGAACTAAGGGGCCTAGCCCGTACCATGAAAAACAGCTCCAGAACATTATTCCTCCTCCACCAAACATTACAGTTGGCGCTATGCATTCAGGCAGGTAGCACTGTTCCCGAGTCCAATGGCGGCGAGCTTTACACCCCTCCAGTAGACACTTAGCATTGCGCATGGTGAGCTTAAGCTTGTGTGCAGCTGCTCAGCCGTGGAAACCCATTTCATGAAGCTCCCAACGAACAGCTCTGACGTCGCTTCCAGAGGCAGTTTAGAACTCGGTGGTGAGCATTGCAAATGAGGAGAGATGATTTTTACACCCTATACGCTTCAGCAGTCCTGTTCTGTGAGCTTGTGTGGCCTACCACTTCCTGGTTGAGCTGTTGTTACTCCTAGACATTCCCACTTCACAATAACAGCACTTACAGTTGACCAGGGCAGCTCAAGCAGGGCAGAAAATTTACAAACTGACTTGTTGGAAAGGTGGCATCCTATGACGGTGCCACGTTGAAAGTCACTGAGCACTTCAGTAAGGACATGCTACTGCCAATGTTTGTCTATGGAGATTGCATGGCTGTGTGCTCTATTTCATACCCCCACCAGCAACGGTTGTGGCTGATATAACTGATTCCACTAATTTGAAGGGGTGTCCACATACTTTTGCATATATAGTGTAACATCCATTTGAGACAATGTGCCCTCTAACGTCAGGCATTTCAAACATTTAGTGTCTCCCTTGTAGAGCGGCTGACACATTAAAACTGGGATAAATTGATATCACAAAATGTATAAATATGCATTCTGACTGAGCTATGACAGTGTTCTAACGGCGTTGACTTTTGAAAACAAGCCAAGTCGTAGACCAATGATTGAACAGGACTTCAATAGCATTCCAAGCATTCTACAACACCTTGAGTCAATATCTCACTCTCTCTCGAAAGAAATAAGAATTAATTGCCAACACACAGCCAACCATCCAATAAGGATAAGGCGTCTGGAGCATGCATCAACTAGCCCTGTGGTTGGAGTAGACGCAGGCCTGGTACATTACTGCCATTACAGGACAACTCCATTCTGCCCAGAAGTTGAAACAAGTATTTCATGATGTTCCAAAAATGCAGATCAGTTGCAAATGTGGTGAGAACACAGTCATTGATCCACATCTAACACTTATATTGATAAGACACTAAATTGTCACACTATTTATTTATTATTTAGACAATTAAAAAATACACATCCATCAAACAATGAAACAGCCAAGGAAAAACATGCATATCTAATTATTGAATTTTAAAAAACGTTAAAAAAAATAAAAAAAAGGACATCAGTAGATGAGTACTTGAAAAACATGTCACATGAAGTAAGGTGGTAGTGCTCATAGACGGCGTCCCAAAAGACACCCCATTCCCTACATAGTGCACTACTTTTGACCGTGTCATTTGGGACGTAGTCACAGACAGTCTCCATAGTGTTCGGTGCACTACTGGTTCTGAGGTCATCCAAAAAGCCCCTTAGCTTTCTTCTTCTTGGGTCGCGCGGGGGGCCGATCTGCGGCAGCAGCCATGGGAACTGCAGTCTGTGAGGACGGCAACAGACGTGTTAGAAACAAGGTAAGGATATTATGGTTACATTATTGCCTTCACTCTTCAGTCTGAGGGAGAGGGGTCTAGGCTGGGTTACCATACAGCCCTTAGGCGGCGTTTACACAGGCAGCCCAATTCTGATCTTTTGCCCAATTATTGGCAATACAGCTGATCGGATTGCTCAAAATACCAATTAGTGAAGAAAAAAAAAATTACAATTGAGCTGCCTGTGTAAACGCAGCCTTAGTTACATCTGCTGATGTAAAAGGGCTTACCAATAAATCGTATTGGTTCATTCATTATTAATGGTAAATCAGAATCATTGCAGAGTTGACCAGACCTGTTCCTCATTAGGTCTCTCTGAGTCTGTGGTTCTGGCTCGGACCCCCCGTCCAGTCTGCCTCTTATCCCCCTGGTCCAGACCATGGTTCACCTCCTCTCCTGTAGGGAATAAACAAACCACCAATTCACACCTACAGTGGCCATAATCAGACGCTAAAACCCATTTTTCACACTATTGAGCCGAGCCAAACCAAGCTGAGCTGAGCTGTCCTGGCCACGGCAGCCTTGGTATGAGCTGCAACGTTGCAACACATTTATCAACGTTGCAACAAAGGTATCAAACCGCTTGAGACTCCAACTTTCCCACGCCAGTTGTTGTGTTAAAAGCAGCACTAGCAGGAGAAGTGAAGTGTTCGGGTGATTGATGTTGTTCAGCTAGATTACAGAAATGTCTGGGACAGAATATAGTACTTCATCCCTCCCCCTAGTGATCTCTTATAGAATGTATGTGTGTGTCTGTGTGAGAGAGAGAGAGTGTTGGTAGGACATGCGATCATACAGGTCCAAATCTGAGGCCTTGGGCCACAGAGGTGACGGCAAGGTGGGCGGGATTAGAAAGATCATCTGACCAATGAGAGGAGAGGTCCATACCTGGGGGCTGTGTGCCGCTGGCGGCGTGGTTAGGGTCACGGTCCTTTGTGGTGGATTGGTCCTCTTCGGGGGCGTGTCTCTCAGAGATCTTACGTTTGCGAGCGTTGGTGTTGCCGTAGGACGTGACGGCTGAGTAGAGCTCCTGCAGCTCAGAGTCAAACCCCAGACTGCCCTGCCTCGCACATACCTGTGGCACAGTCTGAGGGAGAGAATGGGAGAGAGAGGGAGAGAGAGAATGGGAAAGTGAGAAAATTATGACAAATCCAACTAATGTCAAAACTGTTGGCTATCTTTCCATAAATATAAATTAAGATTTTCCTGCACACTATATTTTGAGGGGATTAAATGAAAGAAAAATAAGAGTACAGGAAGCAGAGGGAAATGACCAGAAATAAACAGTGACCTGAGCAAACACTAAGCTATCAGAGAGAGCGTGTGAGGGAGAGAAACAGTATGAGGGAACGAGTAAGTGGTGTAGAGAAAAACCTACACTAAATGATTGAGAGAGAATAAATGAATGATATGGAAAGCCTATCTCCTTCAGTGAGTGTCTGTCAGTCAATCAGCCTGCCTCCTGCCTGTTGGCCTCCTGCCTGTTGACCTGCAGCCGTGGCCTGCTTTCCTCAGTCAGTCAGTCAGCCTACCTCCTGCCTGTTGGCCTGCAGCCGTGGCCTGCCTTCCCCAGTCAGTCAGTCAGCCTGCCTCCTGCCTGTTGGCCTCCTACCTGTTGACCTGCAGCCGTGGCCTGCCTTCCCCAGTCAGTCAGTCAGCCTGCCTCCTGCCTGTTGGCCTGCAGCCGTGGCCTGCCTTCCCCAGTCAGTCAGTCAGCCTACCTCCTGCCTGCAGCCGTGGCCTGCCTTCCCCAGTCAGTCAGTCAGCCTGCCTGTTGGCCTGCAGCCGTGGCCTGCCTTCCCCAGTCAGTCAGTCAGCCTACCTCCTGCCTGCAGCCGTGGCCTGCCTTCCCCAGTCAGTCAGTCAGCCTGCCTCCTGCCTGTTGGCCTGCAGCCGTGGCCTGCCTTCCCCAGTCAGTCACATGGTAGAGGTCTGGGGGAGTGACTGAAGGCTGAAGGCCTGATAAGGGTCTAATCTAAGCAGTTTTTCTAGCAGCTCCAGCACAAGGTAGAGACTAGCAGACAGGAACAACACTACAGGAGACAGGAAACAGGAACAACACTACAGGAGACAGGAAACTTGGGTAGGTCTATATAGGCTGTTGCAACACCGTACTGCACTGTTGTGTGTGTGTGTACACACACGTTGACGCCACAACCAACTACAAGCCAAGACAGATAACATACTAAACTCATACAGCACGTACACACTATTCATTCTACTCTTTCACTCACTTTTTTCAGTCAAACGGAGAGGACAAACTCTGAATTAGCTGTTCAAATATTGACCGGGAGAAATTGGTGGTCTCGCACTGCTGTCAGTGAGAGGGGCTCCTAAACATACTTGGTCAGGTTTAGAGGTCTGCATTGATTTATTTTAGTTTTTTGTTTGTTTAAATATGGTAAAAATAAATGTATGGTCTGGTCAGGCTTTAGTTCCCCTTTGGGCACAGAGCAACCAATGTGTGGAGGACCAGCGGCTCCATAGAAAAGGAGCAGAGCCACCCTTCTCTTCTCCGCTCTCCTCCTCACTCTCTCCATCATCTCATTTTCTGTTCCACACCTTCATCTTTATCATTCAACCTCCGGTTTTCATCCATTTTATCATTCATGCTATAATTTGGCCCTCGTCTTTTCTCCCACACTTCTATCAATGTTCTCCCCTTGCCTTGTGCCACACAAACCACTGCATTTCAGTCTAAATAAGTGTTTACTGCATTCAATTCCTGTAACTACAGTGCCTTGTGAAATGTGGAAACTTGCTGTTTTCCCATTTTGTCCCAACCTTCTCCTGTAGGACACATTGGAAAACATTTGGCATGCACACCACTTCGGCAAATTTGCTCCATTTCTGTCAAGTTGTTTGAGGATCATTGATGGACAGTAATAGTCAAATAATAGTCCAAAAATTGTGAAATCCTTAATGGTGAAACTGCTACGTCTGTTTGTGATGTTACAACAACAAACAAGTTACTGCAAAGAACAAACACTTTATTTTTTAAAATCAGACATCATTGCTCACAATGTGCACAGCAATATTTTTACCATGCTGCGCGACGTCGCCTCAGCTTGGCAACAAAACCAATAATGGTGGTGGGGCGGCCAGCGGTGCCATTTCCCCTTACAACGGATTACATCTAAGTCAGAGCTGTAACTAGGCCTTTAAACCGTCAAGTGTAAAGCATTCTCAAAAGTATGTCCAATGTATTGGGCCTGCGTCTCAGAGTAGGAGTGTTGTTCTAGGATCAGTTTAGCCTTTTAAAGCATAATGAATAAGGGCATGGACCTGATCGTAGATCAGCCCTCCTGGACGATAAACAACTCTTAAAACCATAAAAAGGGAAAGAATGGCATAAAGAGTTAACAAAACAAAGGTCAAAGGTCAGTTTAAATAGACTACCGTGGTTCAACCACCTCTCTACCTCACAGTTAATAATATTCATCTGGAACGTTCCTGTGACCTCCACCAGACTGAGAGGCCTGCGCTGTCATAACTGACCAAAGTCCTGCAGTGCGGAGAGAGGGGAGGAGCTACTGCTTTGGTGAGCTCACCTGTGTTAGGGATTTGGTTGTGGTTAGGGTCAGTTTACCCTCATCAGACTGTCAATGGGATGCACGCCAGTCAAGTTCCTTTAGTTGCACCCTTGTTAGTAGAGATCGACCGATTAATCGGAATGGCCGATTAATTAGGGCCAATTTCAAGTTTCCATAACAATCGGTAATCGGTATTTTTGGCCACCGATTTGCCGGTTTTTTTTCTTTTTATATATATATATATATATATATATATATATATATATATATATATATATATATATATATAAAAAGAAAAAAATCTCTCTATATATATATTCTTATCTATATTCTTTAATATAAATATTTTTGAACAAGGCAAGTCAGTTAAGAACACATTCTTATTTTCAATGACGGCCTAGGAACGGTGGGTTAACTGCCTTGTTCAGGGGCAGAACGACAGATTTTTACCTTGTCAGCTTGGGGATGCAACCTTACGGTTAACTAGTCCAACGCTCTAACCACCTGCTTTACATTGCACTCCACGAGGAGCCTGCCTGTTCCGCGAATGCAGTAAGAAGCCAAGGTAAGTTGCTAGCTAGCATTAAACTTATCTTATAAAAACAATCAATCAATCATAATCACTAGTTAACTACACATAGTTGATGATATTACTAGTTTATCTAGCGTGTCCTGCGTTGCATATAATCGATGCGGTGCGCATTCGCGAAAAAGGTCTGTCGTTGCTCCAACTTGTACCCAACCATAAACATCAATGTCTTTCTTAAAATCAATACACAAGTATATATTTTTAAACCTGCATCTTTAGTTAATATTGCCTGCTAACATGAATTTCTTTTAACTAGGGAAAATGTGTCACCTCTGCAACAGAGTCAGGGTATATGCAGCAGTTTGGGCCGCCTGGCTCGTTGCGAACTGTGTGAAGACTATTTCTTCCTAACAAAGACAGCCGACTTCGCCAAACGGGGGATGATTTAACAAAAGTGCATTTGCGAAAAAAGCACAATCGTTGCACGACTGTACCTAACCATAAACATCAATGCCTTTCTTAAAATCAATACACAGAAGTATATATTTTTAAACCTGCATATTTAGCTAAAAGAAATCCAGGTTAGCAGGCAATATTAACCAGGTGAAATTGTCACTTCTCTTCTGTTCATTGCACGCAGAGTCAGGGTATATGCAACAGTTTGGGCCGCCTGGCTCTTTGCGAACTAATTTGCCAGAATTTTACGTAATTATGACATAACAATGAAGGTTGTGCAATGTAATAGGAATATTTAGACTTATGGATGCCACCCGTTAGATAAAATAAGGAACGGTTCCGTATTTCACTGAAAGAATAAACGTGATAGTTTCCGGATTCGACCATATTAATGACCTAAGGCTCGTGTTTCTGTGTGTTATGTTATAATTAAGTCTATGATTTAATAGAGCAGTCTGACCGAGCGATGGTAGGCAGCAGCAGGCTGGTAAGCATTCATTCAAAATAGCACTTTCGTGCGTTTTGCCAGAAGCCCTTCGCAATGCATTGCGCTGTTTATGACTTCAAGCCTATCAACTCCCAAGATTAGGCTGGTGTAACCGATGTGAAATGGCTAGCTAGTTAGCGGGTGCGCGCTAATAGCGTTTCAAACATCACTCGCTCTGAGACTTGGAGTAGTTTCCCTTGCTCTACATGGGTAACGCTGCTTCGTGGGTGGCTGTTGTTCGATTTGTTCCTGGTTCGAGCCCAGGTAAGAGCGAGGAGAGGGACGGAAGCTATACTGTTACACTGGCAATACTAAAGTGCCTATAAGAACATCCAATAGTCAAAGGTATATGAAATACAAATCGTATAGAGAGAAATAGTTCTATAATTCCTATAATAACTACAACCTAAAACTTCTTACCTGGGAATATTGAAGACTCATGTTAAAAGGAACCACCAGCTTTCATATGTTCTCATGTTCTGAGCAAGGCACTTAAACATTAGCTTTCTTACATGGCACATATTGCATTTTTACTTTCTTCTCCAACACTTTGTTTTTGCATTATTTAAACCAAATTGAACATGTTTCATTATTTATTTGAGGCTAAATAGATTTTATTGATGTATTATATTAAGTTAAAATAAGTGTTCATTCAGTATTGGTGTAATTGTGATTATTACAAATAAATAAATAAAATCGGCCGATTAAATCGGCAGAGCCTTTTTTTTGGGTCCTCCAATAATCGGTATCGGTGTTAAAATCATAATCGGCCGGCCTCTAGTTGTTAGACTGCTGGCCATCCATAATCCACACTGGCACCTTAGCCAATCACTGCCCTGCGGCCTAACCAAAGAAAAACAGGGAAGGATAAGTAGAAGGAGGGTGAGGGATGTTGACATTTCCCTCTATTACTAGTGGGTAAACAGCTCTGGGTATAGCCGGTGTTGTTTTCTGAGATAGACCACAGTCTCTAGGCCGGTGTTGTTTTCTGAGATAGACCAGTCTCTAGGCTGGTGTTGAGTAGTGGGGATTGGTGCTGACCGACCTTCATGGAACCCTGGTACAGACTGCTGGGGCCTCACCTGATCTATAGTAAAAACACTGATGCTGAAACCTAAACTAACCCTTAGCCCCTACCCCTAACACCCTAGTCAGTAACCACTGACCCATACACCCTAGTCAGGAACCACTAGTCCCTACACCCTAGTCAGTAGCCCCTACACCGTAACCCTGACACCCTAGTGGGTAACCACTGACCCCAACACCCTAGTGGGTAACCACTGACCCCTACACCCTAGTGGGTAACCACTGACCCCGACACCCTAGTGGGTAACCACTGAACCCCGACACCCAAGTGGATAACCACTGACCCCGACACCCTAGTGGGTAACCACTGACCCCTAGCCCCAACACCCTAGTCAGTAACCACTGACCCCTACACCCTAGTGGGTAACCACTGACCCCTAGCCCCGACACCCTTGTCAGTAACCACTGACCCCTAGCCCAGGCACCCTAGTCAGTAACCACTGACCCCTACACCCTAGTCAGTAACCACTGACCCCTAGACAGTAACCACTGACCCCTAGACAGTAACCACTGACCCCTAGACAGTAACCACTGACCCCTAGTCAGTAACCACTGACCCCTAGACAGTAACCACTGACCCCTAGTCAGTAACCACTGACCCCTAGACAGTAACCACTGACCCCTAGTCAGTTCCTCCCTCCCTCTCTTCCCAGTCAACTACTCTCACCCTCTTCCTCCTCTCTCCCCAGTCAACTACTCTCACCCTCTTCCTCCTCTCTTCCCAGTCAACTACTCCCACCCTCTTCCTCCTCTCTTCCCAGTCAACTACTCTCACCCTCTTCCTCCTCTCTTCCCAGTCACTACTCCCACCCTCTTCCTCCCTCTCTTCCCAGTCAACTACTCCCACCCTCTTCCTCCATCTCTTCCCAGTCAACTACTCCCACCCTCTTCCCCTCTCTTCCCAGTCAACTACTCTCACCCTCTTCCTCCTCTCTTCCCAGTCAACTACTCTCACCCTCTTCCTCCTCTCTTCCCAGTCAACTACTCTCACCCTCTTCCTCCTCTCTTCCCAGTCAACTACTCTCACCCTCTTCCTCCTCTCTTCCCAGTCAACTACTCCCACCCTCTTCCTCCCTCTCTTCCCAGTCACTACTCTCACCCTCTTCCTCCTCTCTTCCCAGTCAACTACTCTCACCCTCTTCCTCCCTCTCTTCCCAGTCAACTACTCCCACCCTCTTCCTCCTCTCTTCCCAGTCAACTACTCCCACCCTCTTCCTCCTCTCTTCCCAGTCACTACTCCCACCCTCTTCCTCCTCTCTTCCCAGTCAACTACTCCCACCCTCTTCCTCCCTCTTCTCCAGTCAACTACTCTCACCCTCTTCCTCCCTCTCTTCCCAGTCAACTACTCCCACCCTCTCCTCCTCTCTTCCCCAGTCAACTACTCCCCCCTCTTCCCCCCTCTCTTCCCAGTCAACTACTCTCACCCTCGTCCTCCTCTCTTCCAGGCAACTACTCTCACCCTCTTCCTCCTCTCTTCCCAGTCAACTACTCTCACCCTCTTCCTCCTCTCTTCCCAGTCAACTACTCTCACCCTCTTCCTCCTCTCTTCCCAGTCAACTACTCTCACCCTCTTCCTCCTCTCTTCCCAGTCAACTACTCTCACCCTCTTCCTCCTCTCTTCCCAGTCAACTACTCCCACCCTCTTCCTCCCTCTCTTCCAGTCAACTACTCTCACCCTCTTCCTCCCTCTCTTCCCAGTCAACTACTCCCACCTCTTCCTCCTCTCTTCCCAGTCACTACTCCCACCCTCTTCCTCCCTCTCTTCCCAGTCAACTACTCTCACCCTCTTCCTCCTCTCTTCCCAGTCAACTACTCCCACCCTCTTCCTCCTCTCTTCCCAGTCAACTACTCCCACCCTCTTCCTCCCTCTCTTCCCAGTCAACTACTCCCACCCTCTTCCTCCTCTCTTCCCAGTCAACTACTCTCACCCTCTTCCTCCTCTCTTCCCAGTCAACTACTCCCACCCTCTTCCTCCCTCTCTTCCCAGTCAACTACTCCCACCCTCTTCCTCCTCTCTTCCCAGTCAACTACTCTCACCCTCTTCCTCCCTCTCTTCCCAGTCAACTACTCTCACCCTCTTCCTCCTCTCTTCCCAGTCAACTACTCCCACCCTCTTCCTCCCTCTCTTCCCCAGTCAACTACTCTCACCCTCTTCCTCCCTCTCTTCCCAGTCAACTACTCTCACCCTCTTCCGCCTCTCTTCCCAGTCAACTACTCTCACCCTCTTCCTCCTCTCTTCCCAGTCAACTACTCTCACCCTCTTCCTCCTCTCTTCCCAGTCAACTACTCCCACCCTCTTCCTCCCTCTCTTCCCATCAACTACTCTCACCCTCTTCCTCCTCTCTTCCCAGTCAACTACTCTCACCCTCTTCCTCCTCTCTTCCCAGTCAACTACTCCCACCCTCTTCCTCCTCTCTTCCCAGTCAACTACTCTCACCCTCTTCCTCCTCTCTTCCCAGTCAACTACCCCTCACCCTCTTCCTCCTCTCTTCCCAGTCAACTACTCTCACCCTCTTCCCTCCTCTCTTCCAGTCAACTACTCCCACCCTCTTCCTCCTCTCTTCCCAGTCAACTACTCTCACCCTCTTCCTCCTCTCTTCCCAGTCAACTACTCTCCACCCTCTTCCGCCCTCTCTTCCCAGTCAACTCCTCCTCCCCTCTTCCTCCTCTCTTCCCAGTCAACTACTCCCACCCTCTTCCTCCTCTCTTCCCAGTCAACTACTCTCACCCTCTTCCTCCTCTCTTCCCAGTCAACTACTCTCACCCTCTTCCTCCCTCTCTTCCCAGTCAACTACTCCCCCCTCTTCCCCCTCTCTTCCCAGTCAACTACTCTCACCCTCTTCCTCCCTCTCTTCCCAGTACAACTACTCGCACCCTCTCCTCCTCTCTTCCCAGTCAACTACTCCCACCCTCATTCCTCCCTCTCGTTCCAGTCAACTACTCCCCCCTCTTCCTCCTCTCTTCCCAGTCAACTACTCTCACCCTCTTCCTCCTCTCTTCCCAGGTCAACTACTCTCACCCTCTTCCTCCTCTCTTCCCAGTCAACTACTCTCACCCTCTTCCTCCTCTCTTCCCAGTCAACTACTCTCACCCTCTTCCTCCTCTCTTCCCAGTCAACTACTCTCACCCTCTTCCTCCTCTCTTCCCAGTCCACTATTCTCACCCGCTTCCCTCTCTCCCAGTCAAACTCTCCCTCTTCCTCCTCTCTTCCAGTCAACTACTCCCACCCTCTTCCTCCTCTCTTCCCAGTCAACTACTCCCACCCTCTTCCTCCTCTCTTCCCAGTCAACTACTCCCCCCTCTTCCTCCTCTCTTCCCAGTCAACTACTCTCACCCTCTCCTCCTCTCTTCCCAGTCAACTACTCCCACCCTCTTCCTCCTCTCTTCCCAGTCAACTACTCTCACCCTCTTCCTCCCTCTCTTCCCAGTCAACTACTCTCACCCTCTTCCTCCCTCTCTTCCCAGTCAACTACTCTCACCCTCTTCCTCCTCTCTTCCCAGTCAACTACTCCCACCCTCTTCCTCCTCTCTTCCCAGTCAACTACTCTCACCCTCTTCCTCCTCTCTTCCCAGTCACTACTCTCCCACCCTCTTCCTCCTCTCTTCCCAGTCAACTACTCTCACCCTCTTCCTCCTCTCTTCCCAGTCAACTACTCTCCCCCCTTCCTCCTCTCTTCCCAGTCAACTACTCCACCCTCTTCCTCCTCTCTTCCCAGTCAACTACTCTCCACCCTCTTCCTCCTCTCTTCCCAGTCAACTACTCTCACCCTCTTCCTCCTCTCTTCCCAGTCAACTACTCCACCCCCTTCCTCCTCTCTTCCCAGTCAACTACTCCCACCCTCTTCCTCCTCTCTTCCCAGTCAACTACTCTCACCCTCTTCCTCCTCTCTTCCCAGTCAACTACTCCCACCCTCTTCCTCCCTCTCTTCCCAGTCAACTACTCCCACCCTCCTTCCTCCTCTCTTCCCAGTCAACTACTCTCACCCTCTTCCTCCTCTCTTCCAGTCAACTACTCTCCCCACCCTCTTCCTCCTCTCTTCCCAGTCAACTACTCTCACCCTCTTCCTCCTCTCTTCCCAGTCAACTACTCCCACCCTCTTCCTCCTCTCTTCCCAGTCAACTACTCCCACCCTCTTCCTCCTCTCTTCCCAGTCAACTACTCTCCCCTCTTCCTCCCTCTCTTCCCAGTCAACTACTCCCCCCTCTTCCTCCCTCTCTTCCCAGTCAACTACTCTCACCCTCTTCCTCCTCTCTTCCCAGTCAACTACTCTCACCCCTCTTCCTCCCTCTTCCCAGTCAACTACTCCCACCCTCTTCCTCCCTCTCTTCCCAGTCAACTACTCCCACCCTCTTCCTCCCTCTCTTCCCAGTCAACTACTCCCACCCTCTTCCTCCTCTCTTCCCAGTCAACTACTCTCACCCTCTTCCTCCTCTCTTCCCAGTCAACTACTCTCCCCCTCTTCCTCCTCTCTTCCCAGTAAACTACTCTCACCCTCTTCTCCTCTCTTCCCAGTCAACTACTCTCACCCTCTTCCCTCCTCTCTTCCCAGTCAACTACTCTCACCCCTCTTCCTCTCTCTTCCCAGTCAACTACTCTCCACCCTCTTCCTCCTCTCTTCCCAGTCAACTACTCCCACCCTCTTCCTCACTCTCTTCCCGTCAACTACTCTCACCCTCTTCCTCCCTCTCTTCCCAGTCAACTACTCCCACCCTCTTCCTCCTCTCTTCCCAGTCAACTACTCTCACCCTCTTCCTCCCTCTCTTCCCAGTCAACTACTCTCACCCCTCTTCCTCCTCTCTTCCCAGTCAACTACTCTCACCCTCTTCCTCCTCTCTTCCCAGTCAACTACTCTCACCCTCTTCCTCCTCTCTTCCCAGTCAACTACTCCCACCCTCTTCCTCCTCTCTTCCCAGTCAACTACTCCCACCCTCTTCCTCCTCCTTCCCAGTCAACTACTCTCACCCTCTTCCTCCCTCTCTTCCCAGTCAACTACTCTCACCCTCTTCCCTCCTCTCGTCCCAGTCAACTACTCTCACCCTCTTCCTCCTCTCTTCCCAGTCAACTACTCCCACCCTCTTCCTCCTCTCTTCCCAGTCAACTACTCCCACCCTCTTCCTCCTCTCTTCCCAGTCAACTACTCTCACCCTCTTCCCTCCCTCTCTTCCCAGTCAACTACTCTCACCCTCTTCCTCCTCTCTTCCCAGTCAACTACTCTCACCCTCTTCCTCCTCTCTTCCAGTCAACTACTCCCACCCTCTTCCTCCCTCTCTTCCCAGTCAACTACTCTCACCCTCTTCCTCCTCTCTTCCCAGTCAACTACTCTCACCCTCTTCCTCCTCTCTTCCCAGTCAACTACTCCCACCCTCTTCCTCCCTCTCTTCCCAGTCAACTACTCTCACCCTCTTCCTCCCTCTCTTCCCAGTCAACTACTCCCACCCTCTTCCTCCTCTCTTCCCAGTCAACTACTCCCACCCTCTTCCTCCCTCTCTTCCCAGTCAACTACTCTCACCCTCTTCCTCCCTCTCTTCCCAGTCAACTACTCCCACCCTCTTCCTCCTCCTCTTCCCAGCCACCTCCTCCCACCCTCTTCCTCCCTCTCTTCCCAGTCAACCTACTCCCACCCTCTTCCTCCTCTCTTCCCAGTCAACTACTCTCACCCTCTTCCTCCTCTCTTCCCAGTCAACTACTCCCACCCTCTTCCTCTCTCTCTCTTCCCAGTCAACTACTCCACCCTCTTCCTCCTCTCTTCCCAGTCAACTACCTCTCACCCTCTTCCTCCCTCTCTTCCCAGTCAACTACTCTCACCTCTTCCTCCTCTCTTTCCCAGTCAACTACTCCCACCCTCTTCCCTCCCTCTCTTCCCAGTCAACTACTCTCACCCTCTTCCTCCCTCTCTTCCCAGTCAACTACTCTCACCCTCTTCCTCCTCTCTTCCCAGTCAACTACTCTCACCCTCTTCCTCCTCTCTTCCCAGTCAACTACTCTCACCCTCTTCCTCCTCTCTTCCCAGTCAACTACTCCCCACCCTCTTCCTCCCTCTCTTCCCAGTCAACTACTCTCACCCTCTTCCTCCTCTCTTCCCAGTCAACTACTCTCACCCTCTTCCTCCTCTCTTCCCAGTCAACCTCCCCACCCTCTTCCTCCTCTCTTCCCAGTCAACTACTCTCACCCTCTTCCTCCTCTCTTCCCAGTCAACTACTCTCACCCTCTTCCTCCTCTCTTCCCAGTCAACTACTCTCACCCTCTTCCTCCCTCTCTTCCCAGTCAACTACTCCCCCTCTTCCTTCCTCCTCTCTTCCCAGTCAACTACTCTCACCCTCTTCCTCCTCTCTTCCCAGTCAACTACTCCCCCCTCTTCCTCCCTCTCTTCCCAGTCAACTACTCTCACCCTCTTCCTCCTCTCTTCCCAGTCAACTACTCCCACCCTCTTCCTCCTCTCTTCCCAGTCAACTACTCTCACCCTCTTCCTCCTCTCTTCCCCCGTCAACTATCTCACACCGCCTCTTCCTCCCTCTCTTCCCAGTCAACTACTCCCACCCTCTTCCTCCCTCTCTTCCCAGTCAACTACTCTCACCCTCTTCCTCCCTCTCTTCCCAGTCAACTACTCCCACCCTCTTCCTCCTCTCTCCCAGTCCACTTACTCCCACCCTCTTCCTCCCCTCTTCCCAGTCAACTACTCCACCCTCTTCCTCCTCTCTTCCCAGTCAACTACTCTCACCCTCTTCCTCCTCTCTTCCCAGTCAACTACTCTCACCCTCTTCCTCCCTCTCTTCCCAGTCAACTACTCTCACCCTCTTCCTCCTCTCTTCCCAGTCAACTACTCTCACCCTCTTCCTCCCTCTCTTCCCAGTCAACTACTCTCACCCTCTTCCTCCTCTCTTCCCAGTCAACTACTCTCACCCTCTTCCTCCTCTCTTCCCAGTCAACTACTCCCACCCTCTTCCTCCTCTCTTCCCAGTCAACTACTCCCACCCTCTTCCTCCTCTCTTCCCAGTCAACTACCTCCCCCCCTTCCTCCTCTCTTCCCATCAACTACTCTCACCCTCTTCCTCCTCTCTTCCCAGTCACTACTACTCCACCCTCTTCCTCCTCTCTTCCCAGTCAACTACTCTCACCCTCTTCCTCCCTCTCTTCCCAGTCAACTACTCTCACCCCTCTTCCTCCTCCTTCCCAGTCAACTACTCTCACCCTCTTCCTCCTCTTCCCAGTCAACTACTCCCACCCTCTCCTCCTCTCTTCCCAGTCAACTACTCTCACCCCTTCCTCCTCTCTTCCAGTCACTACTCCCCCACCCTCTTCCTCCCTCTCTTCCCAGTCAACTACTCTCACCCTCTTCCTCCTCTCTTCCCAGTCAACTACTCCCACCCTCTTCCTCCTCTCTTCCCAGTCAACTACTCCCCCCTCTTCTCCCTCTCTTCCCAGTCAACTACTCCCACCCTCTTCCTCCTCTCTTCCCAGTCAACTACTCTCACCCTCTTCCTCTCTCTTTCCCAGTCACTACTACTCCCACCCTCTTCCTCCTCTCTTCCCAGTCAACTACTCCCACCCTCTTCCTCCTCTCTTCCCAGTCAACTACTCTCACCCTCTTCCTCCTCTCTTCCCAGTCAACTACTCTCACCCTCTTCCTCCCTCTCTTCCCAGTCAACTACTCCCACCCTCTTCCTCCTCTCTTCCCAGTCAACTACTCTCACCCTCTTCCTCCTCTCTTCCCAGTCAACTACTCCCACCCTCTTCCTCCCTCTCTTCCCAGTCAACTACTCTCACCCTCTTCCTCCTCTCTTCCCAGTCAACTACTCCCACCCTCTTCCTCCTCTCTTCCCAGTCAACTACTCTCACCCT
Source organism: Salmo trutta (assembly GCF_901001165.1). Classification (NCBI taxonomy): domain Eukaryota; kingdom Metazoa; phylum Chordata; class Actinopteri; order Salmoniformes; family Salmonidae; genus Salmo; species Salmo trutta. The sequence goes on along the minus strand of NW_021822200.1, from coordinate 121,355 downwards.
CTTCCTCCTCTCTTCCCAGTCAACTACTCTCACCCTCTTCCTCCCTCTCTTCCCAGTCAACTACTCCCACCCTCTTCCTCCCTCTCTTCCCAGTCAACTACTCTCACCCTCTTCCTCCCTCTCTTCCCAGTCAACTACTCTCACCCTCTTCCTCCTCTCTTCCCAGTCAACTACTCCCACCCTCTTCCTCCCTCTCTTCCCAGTCAACTACTCCCACCCTCTTCCTCCCTCTCTTCCCCAGTCAACTACTCCCACCCTCTTCCTCCTCTCTTCCCAGTCACTACGCTCACCCTCTTCCTCCTCTCTTCCCAGTCAAACTACTCCTCACCCTCTTCCTCCCTCTCTTCCCAGTAAACTACTCTCACCCTCTTCCTCCTCTCTTCCCAGTCAACTACTCTCACCCTCTTCCTCCTCTCTTCCCAGTCAACTACTCTCACCCTCTTCCTCCTCTCTTCCCAGTCAACTACTCTCACCCTCTTCCTCCTCTCTTCCCAGTCAACTACTCCCACCCTCTTCCTCCTCTCTTCCCAGTCAACTACTCTCACCCTCTTCCTCCCTCTCTTCCCAGTCAACTACTCCCACCCTCTTCCTCCTCTCTTCCCAGTCAACTACTCTCACCCTCTTCCTCCCTCTCTTCCCAGTCAACTACTCTCACCCTCTTCCCTCCTCTCTTCCCAGTCAACTACTCTCACCCTCTTCCTCATCTCTTCCCAGTCAACTACTCTCACCCTCTTCCTCCTCTCTTCCCAGTCAACTACTCCCACCCTCTTCCTCCTCTCTTCCCAGTCAACTACTCCCACCCTCTTCCTCCTCTCTTCCCAGTCAACTACTCTCACCCTCTTCCTCCCTCTCTTCCAGTCAACTACTCTCACCCTCTTCCTCCTCTCTTCCCAGTCAACTACTCTCACCCTCTTCCTCCTCTCTTCCCAGTCAACTACTCCCACCCTCTTCCTCCTCTCTTCCCAGTCAACTACTCCCACCCTCTTCCTCCTCTCTTCCCAGTCAACTACTCTCACCCTCTTCCTCCCTCTCTTCCCAGTCAACTACTCTCACCCTCTTCCTCCTCTCTTCCCAGTCAACTACTCTCACCCTCTTCCTCCTCTCTTCCCAGTCAACTACTCCCACCCTCTTCCTCCCTCTCTTCCCAGTCAACTACTCTCACCCTCTTCCCTCCTCTCTTCCCAGTCAACTACTCCCACCCTCTTCCTCCTCTCTTCCCAAGTCAACTACTCTCACCCTCTTCCTCCTCTCTTCCCAGTCAACTACTCCCACCCTCTTCCTCCTCTCTTCCCAGTCAACTACTCCCACCCTCTTCCTCCTCTCTTCCCAGTCAACTACTCTCACCCTCTTCCTCCTCTCTTCCCAGTCAACTACTCCCACCCTCTTCCTCCTCTCTTCCCAGTCAACTACTCTCACCCTCTTCCTCCTCTCTTCCCAGTCAACTACTCTCACCCTCTTCCTCCCTCTCTTCCCAGTCAACTACTCCCACCCTCTTCCTCCTCTCTTCCCAGTCAACTACTCTCACCCTCTTCCTCCTCTCTTCCCAGTCAACTACTCCCACCCTCTTCCTCCTCTCTTCCCAGTCAACTACTCTCACCCTCTTCCTCCTCTCTTCCCAGTCAACTACTCTCACCCTCTTCCTCCTCTCTTCCCAGTAAACTACTCTCACCCTCTTCCTCCTCTCTTCCCAGTCAACTACTCCACCCTCTTCCTCCTCTCTCCAGTCAACTACTCCCACCCTCTTACCTCCTCTCTTCCCAGTCAACTACTCTCACCCTCTTCTCCTCTCTTCCCAGTCAACTACTCCCACCCTCTTCATCCTCTCTTCCCAGTCAACTACTCCCACCCTCTTCCTCCTCTCTTCCCAGTCAACTACTCTCACCCTCTTCCTCCTCTCTTCCCAGTCAACTACTCCCACCCTCTTCCTCCTCTCTTCCCGTCAACTACTCTCACCCTCTTCCTCCCTCTCTTCCCAGTCACTACTCTCACCATCTTCATCCCTCTCTTCCCAGTCAAACTCTCTTCTCACCCTCTTCCCTCCCTCCTCTTCCCAGTCAACTACTCTCACCCTCTTCCTCCCTCTCTTCCAGTCAACTACTCTCACCCTCTTCCTCCCTCTCTTTCCCAGTCAACTACTCTCACCCTCTTCCTCCCTCTCTTCCCAGTCAACTACTCTCACCCTCTTCCTCCCTCTCTTCCCAGTCAACTACTCTCACCCTCTTCCTCCCTCTCTTCCCAGTCAACTACTCTCACCCTCTTCCTCCCTCTCTTCCCAGTCAACTACTCTCACCCTCTTCCTCCCTCTCTCCCAGTCAACTACTCTCACCCTCTTCCCCCCCTCTCTTCCCAGTCAACTACTCCCACCCTCTTCCTCCTCTCTTCCCAGTCAACTACTCTCACCCTCTTCCTCCCTCTCTTCCAGTCAACTACTCCCCCCTCTCCTCCCTCTCTTCCCAGTCAACTACTCTCACCCTCTTCCTCCTCTCTTCCCAGTCAACTACTCTCACCCTCTTCCTCCTCTCTTCCCAGTCAACTACTCTCACCCTCTTCCTCCCTCTCTTCCCAGTCCAACTACTCCCACCCTCTTCCTCCTCTCTTCCCAGTCAACTACTCTCACCCTCTTCCTCCTCTCTTCCCAGTCAACTACTCTCACCCTCTTCCTCCTCTCTTCCCAGTCAACTACTCCCACCCTCTTCCTCCTCTCTTCCCAGTCAACTACTCTCACCCTCTTCCTCCTCTCTTCCCAGTCAACTACTCTCACCCTCTTCCTCCTCTCTTCCCAGTCAACTACTCTCACCCTCTTCCTCCTCTCTTCCCAGTCAACTACTCTCACCCTCTTCCTCCTCTCTTCCCAGTCAACTACTCTCACCCTCTTCCTCCTCTCTTCCCAGTCAACTACTCTCACCCTCTTCCTCCTCTCTTCCCAGTCAACTACTCCCACCCTCTTCCTCCTCTCTTCCCAGTCAACTACTCCCACCCTCTTCCTCCTCTCTTCCCAGTCAACTACTCTCACCCTCTTCCTCCTCTCTTCCCAGTCACCTACTCTCACCCTCTTCCTCCTCTCTTCCCAGTCAACTACTCTCCACCCTCTTCCTCCTCTCTTCCCAGTCAACTACTCCCACCCTCTTCCTCCTCTCTTCCCAGTCAACTACTCTCACCCTCTTCCTCCTCTCTTCCCAGTCAACTACTCCCACCCTCTTCCTCCTCTCCCAGTCAACTACTCTCACCCTCTTCCTCCTATTCCCAGTCAACTACTCTCACCCTCTTCCTCCTCTCTTCCAGTCAACTACTCACTCCACCTCTTCCTCCCTCTCTTCCCAGTCAACTACTCACTCCCACCCTCTTCCTCCTCTCTTCCCAGTCAACTACTCTCACCCTCTTCCTCCTCTCTTCCCAGTCAACTACTCCCACCCTCTTCCTCCCTCTCTTCCCAGTCAACTACTCCCACCCTTCCTCCTCTCTCTTCCCAGTCAACTACTCTCCCCTCTCCTCCCTCTCTCCCCAGTCAACTACTCTCACCCTCTTCCTCCCTCTCTTCCCAGTCAACTACTCCCACCCTCTTCCCCCTCTCTTCCCAGTCAACTACTCTCACCCTCTTCCTCCTCTCTTCCCAGTCAACTACTCCCACCCTCTTCCTCCCTCTCTTCCCAGTCAACTACTCCACCCTCTTCCTCCTCTCTTCCCAGTCAACTACTCTCACCCTCTTCCTCCTCTCTTCCCAGTCAACTACTCTCACCCTCTTCCTCCTCTCTTCCCAGTCAACTACTCCCACCCTCTTCCTCCCTCTCTTCCCAGTCAACTACTCCCACCCTCTTCCTCCTCTCTTCCCAGTCAACTACTCCCCCCTCTTCCTCCCTCTCTTCCCAGTCAACTACTCCCACCCTCTTCCTCCCTCTCTTCCCAGTCAACTACTCCCACCCTCTTCCTCCTCTCTTCCCAGTCAACTACTCTCACCCTCTTCCTCCCTCTCTTCCCAGTCAACTACTCCACCCTCTTCCTCCTCTCTTCCCAGTCAACTACTCTCACCCTCTTCCTCCTCTCTTCCCAGTCAACTACTCTCACCCTCTTCCTCCCTCTCTTCCCAGTCAACTACTCCCCACCCTCTTCCTCCTCTCTTCCCAGTCAACTACTCCCACCCTCTTCCTCCTCTCTTCCCAGTCAACTACTCCCACCCTCTTCCTCCTCTCTTCCCAGTCAACTACTCTCACCCTCTTCCTCCTCTCTTCCCAGTCAACTACTCTCACCCTCTTCCCCCTCTCTTCCCAGTCAACTACTCTCACCCTCTTCCTCCTCTCTTCCCAGTCAACTACTCCCACCCTCTTCCTCCTCTCTTCCCAGTCAACTACTCTCACCCTCTTCCTCCTCTCTTCCCAGTCAACTACTCTCACCCTCTTCCTCCTCTCTTCCCAGTCAACTACTCCCACCCTCTTCCTCCTCTCTTCCAGTCAACTACTCTCACCCTCTTCCTCCCTCTCTTCCCAGTCAACTACTCTCACCCTCTTCCTCCTCTCTTCCCAGTCAACTACTCTCACCCTCTTCCTCCTCTCTTCCCAGTCAACTACTCTCACCCTCTTCCTCCCTCTCTTCCCAGTCAACTACTCTCACCCTCTTCCTCCTCTCTTCCCAGTCAACTACTCCACCCTCTTCCTCCTCTCTCCCAGTCAACTATCTCACCCTCTTCCTCCTCTCTCCCAGTCAACTACTCTCACCCTCTTCCTCCTCTCTTCCCAGTCAACTACTAACCCTCTTCCTCCTCTCTTCCCAGTAAACTACTCCCACCTCTTCCTCCTCTCTTCCCAGTCAACTACTCTCACCCTCTTCCTCCTCTCTTCCCAGTCAACTACTCTCACCCTCTTCCTCCTCTCTTCCCAGTCAACTACTCTCACCCTCTTCCTCCTCTCTTCCCAGTCAACTACTCTCACCCTCTTTCTTTCTCTCAGGCCAGGAGAGGAGCCAGGAGACTGAGGAGAGTCTTCCCCACGTCACTCCCTCTCTGGGACCACTGACAGGAGGAGAGGGGGTCAGACCTCTGCAGGGGAATTATGATTTTATGAGGATCCCCATTAGCCGACGCCACTGATGTCAGACCCCAGGAAGACTAACTGTCATAACGAAAAAGACAGACAAAAATACTCTATACATACACACACACACATAAAAACTGAGCAATCGGGAGATTAGGTCCTTGGTCAGGGAGGTGACCAAGAACCCGATGATCACTCTGACAGAGCTCCTCTGTGGTGATGAGAGAACCTTTCAGAAGGACAACCATCTCTGCAGCACTCCACCAATCAGGCCTTTATGGTAGAGTGGCCAGACGGAAGCCACTCTTCAGTAAAAGGAACATGACAGCCAGCTTGGAGTTTGCCAAAAGGCACCTAAAGACTCTCAGACCACGAGAAATAAGATTCTCTGGTCTGATGAAACCAAGATTGAACCCTTTGGCCAGAATGCCAAGCGTCATGTCTGGAGGAAACCAGGCACCGCTTATCAACACCATGCCCTGTCCCTAAAAACAGACACATGGTGAGGTAGAGAAGTAGAAACAGAGAGGTGCGGGGGGCTGCCTTAATCGACATCCACGACTTCGGCGCCCGGGGAACAGTGGGTTAATTGCCTTGCTCAGGGGCAGAATGATTGATTTTCACCTTGTCAGCTCTAGGATTCGATCCAGCAACCTTTACGGTTACTGGCCCAACACTCTAACCACATCAACCCCAGGCCTTATCCCTAAAAACAGACATGGTGAGGTACAGAGGTAGAAACACACATCAACCCCAGGCCTCGTCCCTAAAAACAGACATGGTGAGGTACAGAGGTAGAAACACACATCAACCCCAGGCCTCGTCCCTAAAAACAGACATGGTGAGGTACAGAGGTAGAAACACACATCAACCCCAGGCCTCGTCCCTAAAAACAGACATGGTGAGGTACAGAGGTAGAAACACACATCAACCCCAGGCCTCGTCCCTAAAAACAGACATGGTGAGGTACAGAGGTAGAAATGTAGAAAGCCATCACCGACAGCTGTCCAAGATTCTACATGGTGAATAAGTAAAGACAACCTCTGATCACAGGCTACTACAGGCACCAATGAAGAACACATCCAACGAACTATCCAAGGTCCCTCCCCTCAGAGCCTCTCCAATGGTTTAGAGGAGGCGGCAAGGGTAGAGGATGCAAGGGATCGAGGAAAGATGAATTGAGAAAGATCCTTCCTCATGTCTCCTTTTCTTCTTCTGTCCTTCCACTTGCACACAGTTTCCACAGGGCTCTCCCCTGCCTCTGGGCCTGTAATTAGGGCCATTGTGGCCTGGCCTGCTCCCTCTCACTGCCCTTCAGCTGGCGGGCCTGGTTCTGGACGGCCCAGTGTGGCGTCCCACAAGACATCAGGACGGGCTGCCGGCCCAGCGTTACACAGATCCCAGCAACCCTCAGACACGTGATGTAAACACTGGCTGCAGTCCAAACTCAAAGTAGACCGCCCTCGGCCCTAATCCCTCAGTCCTTCAATGACGTTTCACATCGTCACATCCCAGTGAACCTTAAATGTCCCTTGCCCAAGTGAGGGAGAGTGATGATCGGAGAGGCAACATCCTAGGTGGAAATCGCCAAGTTGATTTTAAAAATAACCAACCTAAAGCTATTAATGTACCTAGCAAGCTAACGTAGCTCACTAGCACTCCTGTCAGGAAGCTAGCTAAAGTCCCCCATAGCTGGCAAGCTAGTTTTATAGTATTCCCCAAAATGTTTATGAAGCTAGCTACGTTTAATGGGCTCCTCACTACGAGACTAAGCCAATTTGTCAACGCTAAAATCAATGTCATCCACAGTATATATATTTTTCACCAAGCTAGCATCGGAAGTTTGTCTGACACGGCGAAAATAGAGCCGTGTTGATTCGCGGCCACCAGAATGACATGTGACTACAGTTTGCATTGAATTGTGGGTCATATCAACCCCAAAAGTGATCAAAGTTCTTCACTCACTCTCTGGAGCTAAATGGAGGGCTGAGGGGCAACGTTAGTGAACTGGCCCTCCACTTAAGATGGCAATCAAACTGCATCCGGTTTTGACGCCGATTCCCCCGAGGGAAAGTGTCTAGCGCGAGGGCTGAGGGGGTAAAAATAACATGTTTGGACTGCAGCCACTCGCTCTGTCCTTTCTCTATTAGGGAAGAAGGGAGGGAAGAGAAGAAGGATATTATAAAGATCTTCTCTCATCTTTCTATTTCTCTCCTTCCCTCTCTGTTGATCTCTCCTTCTCTGGTCCTGGCCTACCAGTGGGCCTCCAGTCCAGGATGGTTATTAGGGACTTTACATGCTTATCAGTTAGGAATGATTATGGAGGCCCAGCCCAGAGCCTGGGGCTCCATTACCGCCAGAGGCCTGGGCAGAGGCCTCCCCCTGGGGACACAAGCCCCCCTCCCCACCCCCCTAGTGAGGAGGGAGTGGGCATGAAGTTCCATGAAGAGTACGTCCAGCACATAAACCAGTCTCCGCTTTATCACCTGCTGTCAATAAAACATCAGTGAACAAGCAGGATCCACTGACAGACAGCAGCCAGTCACTTCAAGTGTGTTTGTTTCAGTCATTACATCACCCAATCAAATGACAGAGATGGACACCTTTGAACCCAACCTGATACCAAAGAAAGTCAGCACTCAGCTGTGGGACACTGGTCCAGCTGTGGGACACTGGTCCAGCTGTGGGACACTGGTCCAGCTGTGGGACACTGGTCCAGCTGTGGGACACTGGTCCAGCTGTGGGACACTGGTCCAGCTGTGAGCGCCTGGGGGCAGTGGCGTCTCCCGAGCACAAAGGGGTGCTATTCAACCCACAGGGTTGCCAGGTATCACGTGAGTTATTAAACACAGGGTTGCCAGGTATCACGTGAGTTATTAACCACAGGGTTGCCAGGTATCCTGTGCGTTATTAACCACAGGGCTGCCAGGTATCCTGTGCGTTATTAACCACAGGGTTGCCAGGTATCACCTGAGTTATTAACCGCAGGGTTGCCAGGTATCACCTGAGTTATTAACCGCAGGGTTGCCAGGTATCACCTGAGTTATTAACCGCAGGGTTGCCAGGTATCCCGTGCGTTATTAACCACAGGGTTGCCAGGTATCACCTGAGTTATTAACCACAGGGTTGCCAGGTATCCCGTGCGTTATTAACCACAGGGTTGCCAGGTATCACCTGAGTTATTAACCGCAGGGTTGCCAGGTATCACCTGAGTTATTAACCACAGGGCTGCCAGGTATCCCGTGCGTTATTAACCACAGGGTTGCCAGGTATCACCTGAGTTATTAACCGCAGGGTTGCCAGGTATCACCTGAGTTATTAACCGCAGGGTTGCCAGGTATCACCTGAGTTATTAACCACAGGGTTGCCAGGTATCCCGTGCGTTATTAACCACAGGGCTGCCAGGTATCCCGTGCGTTATTAACCACAGGGCTGCCAGGTATCCCGTGCGTTATTAACCACAGGGTTGCCAGGTATCCCGTGCGTTATTAACCACAGGGTTGCCAGGTATCACCTGAGTTATTAACCACAGGGTTGCCAGGTATCACCTGAGTTATTAACCACAGGGTTGCCAGGTATCCCGTGCGTTATTAACCACAGGGTTGCCAGATAGTAATTTCACCTCCACTTTTTCCCCAGGGGTTCATGCATTGGCCAAAAGGAACATGAGTCACCGATACCCTCTAATAGTTCTAGACAGTATTGTAGCAGTGAACGCCAGCTATTGCATCACCCCTGGCAAGGGTTGAACCTGGGTCACTATGACCCCGAAGGCAAACGCATTGGCAACAAACCCGAGAAAGTTAACTCACTTGGGGTAAATCGTATATCGCGGTTCATCAGGGCTAAGTTTGTTACTGTATGTTATACCTACATAAACTGAAGCATACAAATATGCCTCTAAAAACTACAAAACCCCCTTCCCTCAAAACAAACCCCTAAAACTACAAAACCCACATAATTCCCTCAAAAATGTGCTTCTAAAAACTCCCAAACCCAGCTCATACCTTTAACAACACCCCTCTAAAAAACTACAAAACCCAGTCCATCACCTCATGCCTCTCCACCAAATTAACAGGGTAATCTAACCCAGGCTGTGCCAGTGAGCCACAGGAGCTGGTCCAACTGACTGTCTGGTAGAACAGGGCAACAGGAGCTGGTCCAACTGACTGTCTGGTAGAACAGGGCAACAGGAGCTGGTCCAACTGACTGTCTGGTAGAACAGGGCAACAGGAGCTGGTCCAACTGACTGTGTCTGGTAGAACAGGGCAACAGGAGCTGGTCCAACTGACTGTGTCTGGTAGAACATTGCCACAGGAGCTGGTCCAACTGACTGTGTCTGGTAGAACAGGGCAACAGGAGCTGGTCCAACTGACTGTGTCTGGTAGAACAGGGCAACAGGAGCTGGTCCAACTGACTGTGTCTGGTAGAACAGGGCAACAGGAGCTGGTCCAACTGACTGTGTCTGGTAGAACAGGGCAACAGGAGCTGGTCCAACTGACTGTGTCTGGTAGAACAGGGCCACAGGAGCTGGTCCAACTGACTGTGTCTGGTAGAACAGGGCCACAGGAGCTGGTCCAACTGACTGTGTCTGGTAGAACAGGGCCACAGGAGCTGGTCCAACTGACTGTGTCTGGTAGAACAGGGCAACAGGAGCTGGTCCAACTGACTGTGTCTGGTAGAACACGGCAACAGGAGCTGGTCCAACTGACTGTGTCTGGTAGAACAGGGCCACAGGAGCTGGTCCAACTGACTGTGTCTGGTAGAACAGGGCAACAGGAGCTGGTCCAACTGACTGTGTCTGGTAGAACAGGGCCACAGGAGCTGGTCCAACCGACTGTATGGCTGTTAGTTTAATAGGGAGCCCTACCTACAGTCACACTGAGCAGGAATTCCTCAGCCGTGTGTGATAAGGCCCACTCCTGTTGAGAAGACCGCTGTCAATGATTTACCACACAGAAGAGGGAGGGAGAGAGAGAGAGAGAGAGAGGGAGAGAGAGAGAGAGAGGGAGGGAGAGAGAGAGAGAGGGGGGAGAGAGAGGGCAAGAGAGGGGGGAGGAGGGAGAGAGATAGAGGAGGAAAGGGGGGAGAGCAAGAGAGAGTGGGAGAAAAGGGGAGAGCGTGGGGGGAGGGAGAGAGAGAGCGTGGGGGGAGGGAGAGAGAGAGAGCGTGGGGGGAGGGAGAGAGAGAGAGCGTGGGGGGAGGGAGAGAGAGAGCGTGGGGGGAGGGAGAGAGAGAGAGCAAGAGAGAGGGGGGAGAAGAGGAGAGAGAGAGAGGTGAACGAGAGAAAGACATGGAGAGGAATGCAAGAGAGGATGACCAGAGCATAGAACCATGGCATCAGCTCAGCCACTGATCTCAAAACAGCCTCTATCTATCTAGCAGTGCTTGGACTGATCTAGACAGGAGCTGTATGACAGTTCACACAGGTGGCTGGTCTAGCCTCCTACACACAGGTCTACACTGTCTGCATAGGTTTAAATAGGGCCTGCTGCCCTTTGACACAAACTCTCTCTAGCTTTCCCCACAGCCATCCTCTCTCTCTCTGTTCAATGAAGACAGAAAATACATGACATCTACATAAAGGGAGATGACATAGGAGCAGCAGAGCCAGATCTGAAGTCCAGAGGTGATGACAGTCTCTGGCGGATGGAGCCCCTGAATAACCAGGGGGAGATGCTACCCTCAAACCCGCAGTAGCTCCCCACATCCCCTGCTTCCAGACTTCTCCCTACCCCCTCCACCCCCCGTCCCCCACCCCATAGACCCCCAGGGAGAACCAAATCCACAGCCCTACAGATGGACTAGCATGTTAACTCACTACTGTAAACGCTCCACTCCCCCTCCCCTGATCTGACCAGCCTGTTCCTATCCAGCATGGGTGAGAAGGGGGAGGGGTGTGGGGTAGACCACAGGGAACATGTCCCTCCCCTCTTTCACTCAGTCACAATGTTTTTCTCCACTCAGCACCAAAACCCCAAGGCATGCGTCACTGCTGCGGACTGGTCACACTCACACACACACACACACACACACACACACACAACGACACAACCTCCCCTCTGAAACCAAAACCATGCGTCATTACCCGATCCAGTGTGGACAAACAGACACGCCCCTTGCCAGGCCAGATCCACAAGCGCTGACAAAACATCCCCAAAACGGGTCAAAAACAGGTGACAAAACATCCCCAAAACGGGTCAAAAACAGGTGACAAAACAGCCCCAAAACGGTGACAAAACAGGTGACAAAACAGCCCCAAAACGGGTCAAAAACAGGTGAAAACGAGGAAAGCCCAGATGGAGATCAGTGTGATCTAAAAGAAGGACAGAAGGGTTTTTCACCACAACACTGTCACTCTGGGCCCCTCCACCTCACATCAGAAATGGGCATCTAGATTCCAGATGAACCCAGGACACGGTGTGTGTGTGTGTGTGTGTGTGTGTGTATGTGTGAGAGACAGTGGACGGGTAGTCTAATTCCAACCTCCATGTCAATGTTGACCTGTGGTGGGTGGGGTGTTTCTGTGGGGTGATGAGGGGCTCCAATGGAAAGCTAGAAAGGTACCTGGGTTGACTTTCTCTTCCCCGTCTGTCTCTTTCCCCTCCTTTCATCTGCACACCTCTCTCATCCTCCTTTCCAGGAGGTCTACTCTACAGTGGAAGAGGATGGCAATAGAAAATCCCCAGCGGTGGGATGAGGGGGGGGAGGGGGGGGGTGAAGGAAGGTACAAACCACACCTGGGTTCAAATAGTATTTGAAATACTTTGAGCGGTTCCCTGAGCCTGCGCGGTTGGGCAGCGTTTGCACTTTTGGGACCATTCCATTGGTCCCTTTGCGCCAGGCAAGCTCAGTCAAGCAGAGCGCAAGTATTTGAAAGATTTCAAACGCTATTTGAACCCAGGTCTGTTGACAAATAGAGAAGTCTTTCCTTTCATTTGCAGGAAAATCATTCTCCAAAAATACCCCGGCTCACCACTTTGAAGGCCAGATATGTCCTTCTAAATGTGTTTGCCCACAGATAAAGGCATCTTTCAGTTGCCATTGAGTAAGAGTCACCATCAAAAGGTAGGTGCCGTGTTGACTGAGGTGAGCGGAGGTGAAGGGGGCATTATCTGGGCCTGGGTTCCCAGCATAGCCTTACGAGCTGAAGGCTGAAGGCTAAAACAGATCCTAGTATAGACCTACGAGCTGAAGGCTGAAGGCTAAAACAGATCCTAGTATAGACCTACGAGCTGAAGGCTGAAACAGATCCTAGTATAGACCTACAAGCTGAAGGCTGAAACAGATCCTAGTATAGACCTACGAGCTGAAGGCTGGAGGCTGAAACAGATCCTAGTATAGACCTACGAGCTGAAGGCTGGAGGCTGAAACAGATCCTAGTATAGACCTACGAGCTGAAGGCTGGAGGCTGAAACAGATCCTAGTATAGACCTACGAGCTGAAAGCTGGAGGCTAAAACAGATCCTAGTATAGACCTACGAGCTGAAGGCTGAAACAGATCCTAGTATAGACCTACGAGCTGAAGGCTGGAGGCTGAAACAGATCCTAGTATAGACCTACGAGCTGAAGGCTGAAGGCTAAAACAGATCCTAGTATAGACCTACGAGCTGAAGGCTGAAACAGATCCTAGTATAGACCTACAAGCTGAAGGCTGAAACAGATCCTAGTATAGACCTACGAGCTGAAGGCTGGAGGCTGAAACAGATCCTAGTATAGACCTACGAGCTGAAGGCTGAAACAGATCCTAGTATAGACCTACAAGCTGAAGGCTGAAACAGATCCTAGTATAGACCTACGAGCTGAAGACTGAAACAGATCCTAGTATAGACCTACGAGCTGAAGGCTGGAGGCTGAAACAGATCCTAGTATAGACCTACGAGCTGAAGGCTAAAACAGATTCTAGTATAGACCTACGAGCTGAAGGCTGAAACAGATCCTAGTATAGACCTACGAGCTGAAGGCTGAAACAGATCCTAGTATAGACCTACGAGCTGAAAGCTGGAGGCTAAAACAGATCCCAGTATAGCCCTACGAGCCGAAGGCTAAAACAGATTTTATTTTATTTATTTTAATTGAACCTTTATTTAACTAGGCAAGTCAGTAAAGAACAAATTCTTATTTACAATGACGGCCTACACTGGCCAAACCCGGACGACGCTGGGACAATTGTGCGCCGCCCTATGGGACACCCAAACACGGCCAGTTGTGATACAGCCTGGATTCGAACCAGGGTGTCTGTAGTGACGCCTCAAGCACTGAGATGAAGTGCCTTAGACCGCTGCATCTCAGTGCTTGTATAGTCCTACGAGCTGAAGGCTAAAACAGATCCCAGTATAGCCCAACGAGCTGAAGGCTGGAGGCTAAAACAGATCCCAGTATTGCCCAACGAGCTGAAGGCTGGAGGCTAAAACAGATCCCAGTATTGCCCAACGAGCTGAAGGCTGGAGGCTAAAACAGATCCCAGTATTGCCCAACGAGCTGAAGGCTGGAGGCTAAAACAGATCCCAGTATTGCTCAACGAGCTGAAGGCTGGAGGCTAAAACAGATCCCAGTAAAGCCCAAAGAGCTGAAGGCTGGAGGCTAAAATAGAGCCGACTTAAGAGGGAAGACGAACAGCAAGACACCAGGAGAGACAGATGGACACAAAGGTACACAGAGAGTCTTCCCAGAGGGGGAAACGCAAACAGAGACCCCACCTCCTCCACCCGTCTGTCTACTGGTGAGGCCATGAGCCCAAAGGAATGGCTGGCCACAGATGCCACCTCCCTCTCCAGTGTGTGTGTTGCCTTGACACTTCGCAGTGAAATTTTTCCAGACACTTAATTTCAGTTTGGACTTTGGTCCGTGGCGGCCTGTCGGCGCTCAGTGGAATTTGCCGTGGCCGGGAGAAGAAGGGTGTGAGGTGTGTGTACTTTGATCTGAGAGGAGGAAAGGCCACGTTCCCCTGCATGCATTGCCATTCTCTTTATGGGCCAGGTCCAAATGAGCATTTCCCCAAACCTCCAGGGAGGCTTACTACAGTAAGGTTCGAGCCCAAGGTAGAGGGCCTCGACGGGGTCAGGAAGGAGGACGAGTACCCACTACCCTCCGTACGGGACAGGAGGGAGGGAGAGTGGACCCTGCCTGCTCCCTGTTCCACACTGCAGAGTTCAGACAGAAATCCATCTCTACATTCCCAGGACACTTTGAAATGCCAACACATACACACAGGTCAGGGATGGGGGTCAATGAAGCAGCGACTGAGAAATTCCACATCCTACCACACACTCAAACTGAAACACACTCAACACACCAACTAAAACACAGGCTCATTAAACTACCAGGGCACCAAACAAACACACACATCAACTGCATGGATCCCACTACTACTGTTAACACAAGAGCAATTCAGCCAATTTATTTTGAGCGTAAATAGGAAGTATTCAAGGTCTATTCTTACAATAAAGCACTATTTTGGACAAACAAATGATCTAACTTTGAGTTTGCATAATCTGCTATATATTTTATAGTCTTTTTTGCTCCTCATTATCAAAGGGGGCCTGACTGCACATACACTCTCCGCCGTATTTAAACAGCTACAACTTTTTACTCTCTTCCAGCATGTTTCCTATGAGGCGACAGGACATAAAGTCACCTTTTATTTGGTGGTATTTCCATCCATGTTTTACCGTTTAGATTAGAAATGAAAGCACTGTGTTTCTAGTCCCTCCATTTGAAGGTGTCATAAGTATTTGGAAAAAATGCACTTATAGTGTAATAAAGTAGTCAAACGTTTAGTATTTGGTCACATATTCCTAGCACACAATGACTACATCAAGCTTGTGACTTTACAAACTTGTTCGATGACTTTGCAGTTTGTTGGGAATAGGAACTGAATGTAGGAACTGAATGTTGAATAACATTGTGTCATTTTGGAGTCACATTTATTGGAAATAAGAATAGAATGTTTCTAAACACTTCTACAATAATGTTGATGTTACCATGATTGCGCATAATCGTGGATAATGACAGAACGTTAGAGGCAAAATGATACCCTCCTCAAACATGCTAACCTCTTAAAATGACCAATAACAGGGGAGGGTAGCATTTTGAGGGGGTAAGAGCAAGGACCCAGCCCTCACCAGGCGACCCAGGCGACCACGCACCAGAGGAGCGTAAATCTCTATCATCTGGATGACGGAGTGCACGACGATCGACTAGGAAAGTTGATTTCCCCCGAGCGGACCCATCATAAGTGCAAAGTAGAGCTGTGACGGTCATGGAATTTTGGATGACGGTTATTGGTCAGCATAATGACCGCGGTCAGAGTTGTAATCGCTTGAATAGCAAAATGTTTTAGTTAATTTTTTATTTTAAAGACGCATATTTTCTTCTCTCCTCCACTCCTGCATGTGCTGCAGGAAGTGGGGCGTTGCCTAGGCAACCAAAGCCTTGTTTGCTACAGCAAGGAGCAACAAAGTTTCCTTAAGTTGTAAAGAGTCCATGTAACCGTAGAAACAGACAACGAATGCCCATCCGTCCCGTCTTCAGTCAGCTGTTCCTTCCATAATGGTTTTTATAGGTTATGACAGTTATTTTATTTCATGGAGGTCTTCATCCATAACCGTCGGTTACGTGATCATGCGGTAATTGCGCCAGCCCTCGTGCCAAGGTGATGACCGAGGGCGGCAGCAGTGAGAGGTTTATCAGCTCCTCCCCTGAAGAGGCCACCGAGGCCAATGAGGAGATACACCAGCGCATCGTGTCCTCCAAGCCTCTTCACCTGACTTTAACCCAACGGGAAATTTACTTGGCCATGATCCAGCCAAACCTAGCACCTCCCACCAGCCACCTCATGGCTACAATGCCCCTAGAACAGAACAAACTACATCCACCAGTCGGCTGAGCAAGAACCCAGTCCTCACTAGATGACCCAGGGTGCCATGCAACTGAGCACAATGAGCGCCTTGTGCAAACAAAGCATTTCCTTTAAAGCCTGAACACACGATTATCTTTCAGGTCTAGATAAAGGTTAAACTAGAACTTCATTATAAAAATAACAACTGTTATTTACAAAAGTGTGGACACACTACTGTCAGTGATCACTGGGTAAAACAAGGACAGACAACCATCCAATAAGTAGAACACTACCTTGTTTATGGAAGGCCACGCTCAGAGAGACACACCAACACAAAGTATTGCAGCAGAAACCTGGTTTATTGTGGCTTACTTACTAAGCTGAGTATTCAAAGGCAGCTCTTGCCAGGCTTCCGCTTTCCCAGTAATATATTCCTCTTAACTATGCATGTTCAGTATGCCTGAGATTGTGACTGAAACTTACCTGTGTCAGAAAGTTCTCTCTGTAGCTCTGTTCCTCAAACAACTCTGTCTGCAATCGCTCTGCAAAACACACACACCAACGAGAGGAACAGGTGTGTATGTTGTGTTTACTGAGTGTATTTTTGTTTCTCTGCACGTTGAGCCTACCTCTGCTCAGCACTGCCCCATTGTCCCTGTAGTCTTGGAGCTCAGTGTCTTTCCTGGCCAGCAGAGCTCCCAGTTGGCCCACCTGTCTCTGCAGTAACCTGCTCATCAACAGCAGGGGGCGCACAAGCTGACTGCACACCTGATAGAACACACCAATACACATTACAACCATTAGTCATGGAGCGCGTGCACACACACACACACACACACGCACACACACTGGGCTTGCATAAAAACACACAAAAGTTGAGTACAGAGTTGGTGTTCAGTTAAGTCTATGGATCGTACCAAAGCCACAGGGGCAGGGGTGCAGCGGAATTCCCAGTAGAAAGGCACCCCAGCCAGCTCACTCTTCAACTTCAGGTTGATGTCACCGCCGTGGTGGTTGAGGGAGAACTGAGGCTCACCCCCGTCCTCCACCCGTCCAGACAGACAGGGCTGAGCCACCTCACACATGTGAGAGAAGAAGGCGTGGACGGGAGCCCGCAATCGCCTGTTCAGCTCCTGTTATGACAGAGAGGACATTTTTTCAAAGGCTGTAGAAATGTACTTTAGTTTGAGTGTGTGTGTGTACATATGTGTGTGTCCTCCTTGCCTGAGCTCTGTCCTGGATGGCCCTGGTGTCCATCTCCTCCTCCCACACAGAGTGCAGGTCCGTGAGCAGGATGCGGTAGGCTGTGTCCCCAAACCAGGTCTTGGCCAGGAGCTGAGACCCACTGATACACACTGGTACCCAGGGACAGTCCAGCAGATCTCCATCCACTGCATCTCTCTCCATGGCAGACTATCACCAGGCCAGTACCAGCCACCTGGAGAGATGATGTAACATTACTCCCATCTCTCTCCATGGCAGACTATCACCAGGCCAGTACCAGCCACCTGGAGAGATGATGTAACATTACTCCCATCTCTCTCCATGGCAGACTATCACCAGGCCAGTACCAGCCACCTGGAGAGATAATGTAACATTACTCCCATCTCTCTCCATGGCAGACTATCACCAGGTCAGTACCAGCCACCTGGAGAGATAATGTAACATTACTCCCATCTCTCTCCATGGCAGACTATCACCAGGCCAGCACCAGCCACCTGGAGAGATGATGTAACATTACTCCCATCTCTCTCCATGGCAGACTATCACCAGGCCAGTACCAGCCACCTGGAGAGATGATGTAACATTACTACCATCTCTCTCCATGGCAGACTATCACCAGGCCAGTACCAGCCACCTGGAGAGATGATGTAACATTACTACCATCTCTCTCCATGGCAGACTATCACCAGGCCAGCACCAGCCACCTGGAGAGATGATGTAACATTACTCCCATCTCTCTCTCCATGGCAGACTATCACCAGGCCAGTACCAGCCACCTGGAGAGATGATGTAACATTACTACCATCTCTCTCCATGGCAGACTATCACCAGGCCAGTACCAGCCACCTGGAGAGATGATGTAACATTACTCCCATCTCTCTCCATGGCAGACTATCACCAGGCCAGTACCAGCCACCTAGAGGGCTGAGGAGCAACCAGGTTGTCATATTTCCCTTGTCTTGTGAATGAACTCCAAACATGAAAGGCTGTGGTTATCTAGGATCATACACATTGCTGTCTAATAGTACAGGCATCATCTGCTTGCCATCACTTGACAGAAGCACAAGTCATATAATGGCAACGTCTCTGTTCGCTTACTCCGACACTGGTTGGATGGAGTCAGTGAGTCGCTAAATCAGCCACGTTAAAGTACGAGACTCAGTCTGGACACAGATCTGTTAAAACGTGTTAGACGCCGCCGTCCTAACCGCATAATCACACACCATCTATTCGAGCCGACCACTAGCAGCAACTTGAGGTTGTTGGGGATATGTAAGGAGGTTGTTTTCCGGAATACTTGGTATTTCTAGCAAATGCCATTATTTTACAGCGCATATTTCTGAGGTTAGTGAGCAAACTGATGTCATGCAAATGGTAAATAGAAAACGTAGCCAACTCGCTTTATGCAACGTTTATGTTAGCTTGCTTTATCATGACAATATTTAGGAAGTGAATATTCAACAAGCCAAGCCAGTATCAAAGTAACGTTATGCATGCAGTACGCGACAAAATGTATTTAGCATACTTTTCATTAATTGTGCTTATTCAATGTACGTAAATGATATGAAATTATTCAGGTTGGGAACAGTTTATTATAAAAAATAAATTCCCGAGAATGAATGCACATACCAAAGTTTGGGAACGGTCCTGCGGTCAAAACATTCCTCCGCTTTCACTGAAACAAAACCCCTCATTAAATTAGTTCCGCTTTAGAGGCCCTGTCCTATTTTATCAATAAAAAAAACATAATTCATCTTATCTTAACTAAATTCATTGATAAAATAAACATTTGAATTAATCCTTAGATAACCTAATCAGATAATTTCCCAAGTAAAAGGCAATGAACTTGACAAAATAGGCTGCCAAAAAATATATATTTTTGCTACATCTTCCCATAATAATCTCTGTGGTCTCTGTTGCGCCTGTGATACGGGGAATGAAGTGTCTCCACGATCCTGGGTCTCTCCTTGCCTGGCTTGCTGCCTCTGGTGCTTCTGGTAGGGGAGGAGCTGGGGGTGAGGGGGTCGGAGGAGGAGATGGGGGTGAGGGGGGAGAAGACCAGTCCGCTGCGGAGTGGTGACATGTCGATCTCTGAGAGGAGGGACCACTGTCCAGAGTCTGAGCCAGCTCCGGTGGGGAGATCGTCACTGCTGAGCCAGGAGTTGAGTGTGGTGAGTGGTTCTGTGCTGGAGCTGGCTCCTCCTGATCTCTGGGTGTGCCTGTCAGTGTTGCTGCCACCGCTGGTTTGGCCAACACGTAGATCTGGAGGGTTGGACTCACACAGCATGCTACCGAGGAAGGGGGAACTATCTAGGGTCCAGGTTTCCAGGTCTGGAGAAGGTGTGTCGGTGGCCCGTGAGCCGAGGTGCGGCAGGGGGGAGCGCGTCAGAGGGCTCTGGCTCAGAGGGTCGGATAACGGAGGGATGGACGGGGGGGAGATTAACTGAGAGCAGAGAGTCGGGCTGGTTCTCTGGGCGGCGGGCAGACCTCCAGATCTCCAGTCCAGGCCTCCCCCACCCCCTCCTATGGGTGTCGGCACAGTGGCAGTGTTCTCGGTCCAGGCCCCCAGCAGCCGTGGTGGGGCCAGGTCGATCAGTGTAGGGGACCTGAGGGCAGTGCTGCTGCATGAGGCATCTTCTTCCCTCCTCTGCCCTCTGGAACCAAGAGAGCCAAGCCCAGCAAAATTCTGCTTCCACCGACTTCCAATGCTGCCCATTCCAGCAGCCTCTCTCTGGGTCTGGGTCCACCCCGACTCCCTCACTCCTCCAGCGGCACCACTACCAGTCCCCCCCAGGTCTCGGTCACTCTTCCCCCTGGACGGGCTCTCCTGGTAAGGTTGGTAGCTGGGGTTAGCTGGCTGACACTCCTCCTGCTGGTTGCTGGGGATAGCTGGCTGACATTCCTCCAGCTGCCCATGCCTGCTCTGTTGGTGTGGGGGCACCAGGGTGGCATGGAGGGCCATCTCAGGGGTCAGCATCAGAGAGGAGAGCGTCTTGAGGAGGGAGGACGATACTGGAGCATGCACCTCATTTTTCTCCTCGACCTCCTCCTCTCCATCTTCCTCCTCTCCGTCTTCCTCCTCTCCGTCTTCCTCCTCTCCATCTTCCTCCTCTCCATCTTCCTCCTCTCCATCTTCCTCCTCTCCATCTTCCTCCTCTCCATCTTCCTCCAGGGTAGTAAGAACACAGAGGGAGGTCAGGTGGATAGGAGCCACATTGGTGGGTTTAGGGATGTGTCTGGTACTGGGCTGAGCGGAGGTGGAGGCTGAGGTGGCGGGACCCTCAGGCAGGACCAGGGTGACGTGTCTGGGGGAAGAGGTGGCCCTGGACTGGACAGGGTGGTCCATGGAGCTGGAGGCCACACTGCTAGGGGGAGATGCCTTATGGGCCACGGCTGATGTTGGCGGTGTGGTATATTGATCAGATGGAGGTGGAGAGAATGGGGCTGACTGGGCAACCTGGGTGGAGGCCATACATGTGGACAGGCCAGGTGCTGCAGCCAGGGTCTTTCTGGGAGATGGAGGCTTGCTCATTTCAGACACTTCGTTCTCATTGTCTAAGGGTATTTTCTCCTGTAAGGAAACAGCAAAAGAAATTACACATGAAAGATACTCTGTGTGTGTGTGTGTGTGTGTGTGTGTGTGTGTGTGTGTGTGTGTGTGTGTGTGTGGTGTGTGTGTGTGTGTGTATAAACACAGATCAGCAGTACCTGTTGCATGGCAAGGCACTTTAAAAGTGGCACAGGGGGAGTCACACCTGCAACATAAAAACAGTGACATCAAAATCAGCACTGCCATGGATATTGATATTAGCCAGAGAAATCCCTATGCAACATCCTGTCTTTTTGCCGTTGCCGAGTTTAGCCATGTATGTGTGTGTTTGTGTCCGTGAGTGAAAGGTTGACCAACCCAATGGCCCTGTGAGCAAAACTTTGTCTCTCTGTTGTTTCGCCGCCTCTGAGCAGCCTCCAAAATTGAGCAGCTTGGAAACCATGGTTGCCTTTTTCCTCCACTTAGAGAGAACCTGCAAACACACACCAGACAAAACCCTCTCAGATATACTGTTTTACAGGACAAAACACTGCCCTACAGCTCAAACAAGAGGGTCATTGACATTGAATTGAGTATAGACACAGGGTTAGTGTAAATAAAGCATTTACAGAGAGCGCACACTACGATTGTGGCCAATTCGGTTGTGAAGTCAGTAAATTCAGGAAATGAAAAAGGAGAAATCTGTATAGGACTTCCTGAATGAACTGAGTTGATAGAGAGAGTGTTGAGTTACTGACAGACAGACCTTGAACCTCTTGTTCATCCTCCAGGGGGTACCGGTTCTAATCCCTTTCTTCATCACCAGTTTCTCCAGGTACTGCAGGGCGTCCTCGGACGACTCAAACGCCTCCATCTCCTCATGCATCTGCAGTAGCCTGGGCATCATGGGGTTAATAACTTAACATTAGGGATCCGTTCCGAATAGTACCCTATTCCCTTTATAGCGCACTACTTTTGACCAGGGCTGTTTCCTTTACATCCCACAGGGCTGTGTTTCCTTTACATCCCACAGGGCTCTGTTTCCTTTACATCCCACAGGGCTGTGTTTCCTTTACATCCCACAGGGCTCTGTTTCCTTTACATCCCACAGGGCTGTGTTTCCTTTACATCCCACAGGGCTGTGTTTCCTTTACATCCCACAGGGCTGTGTTTCCTTTACATCCCACAGGGCTGTGTTTCCTTTACATCCCACAGGGCTGTGTTTCATTTACATCCCACAGGGCTGTGTTTCCTTTACATCCCACAGGGCTGTGTTTCATTTACATCCCACAGGGCTCTGTTTCATTTACATCCCACAGGGCTCTGTTTCCTTTACATCCCACAGGGCTGTTTCCTTTACATCCCACAGGGCTGTGTTTCCTTTACATCCCACAGGGCTGTTTCCTTTACATCCCACAGGGCTGTGTTTCATTTACATCCCACAGGGCTCTGTTTCCTTTACATCCCACAGGGCTGTGTTTCCTTTACATCCCACAGGGCTGTGTTTCCTTTACATCCCACAGGGCTGTGTTTCCTTTACATCCCACAGGGCTGTGTTTCCTTTACATCCCACAGGGCTGTGTTTCCTTTACATCCCACAGGGCTGTGTTTCATTTACATCCCACAGGGCTGTGTTTCCTTTACATCCCACAGGGCTGTGTTTCCTTTACATCCCACAGGGCTGTGTTTCCTTTACATCCCACAGGGCTGTGTTTCCTTTACATCCCACAGGGCTGTGTTTCCTTTACATCCCACAGGGCTGTTTCCTTTACATCCCACAGGGCTGTGTTTCCTTACATCCCACAGGGCTGTGTTTCCGTTACATCCCACAGGCTGTGTTTCCTTACATCCCACAGGGCTGTGTTTCCTTTACATCCCACAGGGCTGTGTTTCCTTTACATCCCACAGGGCTGTGTTTCCTTTACATCCCACAGGGCTGTGTTTTCCTTTACATCCACAGGGCTGTGTTTCCTTTACATCCCACAGGGCTGTGTTTCCTTTACATCCCACAGGGCTGTGTTTCCTTTACATCCCACAGGCTTGTGTTTCCTTTACATCCCACAGGGCTGTGTTTCCTTTACATCCCAC
Source organism: Salmo trutta (assembly GCF_901001165.1). Lineage (NCBI taxonomy): Eukaryota > Metazoa > Chordata > Actinopteri > Salmoniformes > Salmonidae > Salmo > Salmo trutta. The sequence goes on along the minus strand of NW_021822200.1, from coordinate 98,650 downwards.
AGGGCTGTGTTTCCTTTACATCCCACAGGGCTGTGTTTCCTTTACATCCCACAGGGCTGTGTTTCCTTTACATCCCACAGGGCTGTGTTTCCTTTACATCCCACAGGGCTGTGTTTCCTTTACATCCCACAGGGCTGTGTTTCCTTTACATCCCACAGGGCTGTGTTTCCTTTACATCCCACAGGGCTGTGTTTCCTTTACATCTCACAGGGCTGTGTTTCCTTTACATCTCACAGGGCTGTGTTTCCTTTACATCTGACAGGGCTGTGTTTCCTTTACATCCCACAGGGCTGTGTTTCCTTTACATCCCACAGGGCTGTGTTTCCTTTACATCCCACAGGGCTGTGTTTCCTTTACATCCCACAGGGCTTTGTTTCCTTTACATCCCACAGGGCTGTGTTTCCTTTACATCCCACAGGGCTGTGTTTCCTTTACATCCCACAGGGCTGTGTTTCCTTTACATCCCACAGGGCTGTGTTTCCTTTACATCTCACAGGGCTGTGTTTCCTTTACATCCCACAGGGCTGTGGTCAAAAGGAATGCATTATATACAGTGGCAAGAAAAAGCATGTGAACCCTTTGGAAATACCTGGATTTCTGCATAAATTGGTCATAAAATGTATTCTGATCTCCATCTAGGTCACAACAATAGACAAACCGGTCTGCTTAAACTAATAACACACAAACAATTATACGTTTTCATGTCTTTATTGAACACACTGTGCAAACATTCACAGAGCAGGGTGGAAAAAGTATGTGAACCCTTGGATTTAATAACTGGTTGGCAGAAATAACCTCAACCAAACGTTTTCTGTAGTTGCGGATCAGACCTGCACAACGGTCAGGAGAAACTTTGGACCATTCCTCTTTACAAAACTGTTTCAGTTCAGCAATATTCTTGGGATGTCTGGTGTGAACTGCTCTCTTGAGGTCATGCCACAGCATCTCAATTGGGTTGAGGTCAGGACTGACTGGGCCACTCCAGAAGGCATATTTTCTTCTGTTGAAGCCATTCTGTTGTTGATGATTTACTTCTGTGTTTTGGGTCGTTGTCCTGTTGCATCACCCAACTTCTGTTGAGCTTCAATTGGCGGACAGATAACCTTACATTATCCTGCAAAATGTCTTGATAAACTTGGGAATTCATTTTTCTGTCAATGATAGCAAGCTGTCCAGGCCCTGAGGCAGCAAAGCAGGCCCAAACCACGATGCTCCCTCCACCATACTTTACAGTTGGGATGAGGTTTTGATGTTGGTGTGCTGTGCCTTTTTTCTCTCCACAGTCTTGTGTGTTCCTTCCAAACAACTCAATTGTAGTTTCATCTGTCCACAGAATATTTTGTCAGTAGCGCTGTGGAAGATCCAGGTGCACTTTTGCAAACTTCAGACGTGCAGCAATGTTTTTATTGGACAGAAATGGCTTTTTAAATTTGTTTAAATTTATTTTTATTTAACTAGGCAAGTCAGTTAAGAACAAATTATTATTTACAATGACAGCCTACCAAAGGTCTCCTGCAGGGATTAAAAATAAAACAAATACAATATAAATATATATATAGGACAAAACACATATCACAACAAGAGAGACAACACTACATAAAGAGAGACCTAAGACAACAACATAGCAAGGCAGCAACACATGACAACACAGCATGGTAGCAACACAACATAACAACAACATGGTAGCAACACAACATGATAGCAGCACAAAACATGGTACAAACATTATTGGGCACAGACAACAGCACAAAGGGCAAGAAGGTAGAGACAACACATGACGCAAAGCAGCCACAACTGTCAGTAAGTGTCCATGATTGAGTCTTTGAATGAAGAGATGGAGATAAAACTGTCCAGTTTGAGTGTTGGTTGCAGCTCGTTCCAGTCGCTAATAGCAGTGAACTGAAAAGAGGAGCGACCCAGGGATGTGTGTGCTTTGGGGATCTTTAACAGAACATGACTGGCAGAACGGGTGTTGTATGTGGAGGATGAGGGCTGCAGAAGATCTCACATAGGGGGGAGTGAGGCCTAAGAGGGTTTTATAAATAAGCATCAACCAGTGGGTCTTGCGACGGGTATACAGAGATGACCAGTTTACAGAGGAGTATAGAGTGCAGTGATGTGTCCTATAAGGAGCATTGGGTGGCAAATCTGATGGCCGAATGGTAAAGAACATCTAGCCGCTCGAGAGAACCCTTACCTGCCGATCTATAATTGAAGTCTCCGTAATCTTTAAAAAAAAATGTTTACCTTTATTTAACTAGGCAAGTCAATTAAGAACAAATTCTTATTTTCAATGACGACCTAGGAACAGTGGTTAACTGCCTTGTTCAGGGGCAGAACGACAGATTTTTACCTCAGCTCGGGGATTCGATCTTGCAACCTTTCGGTTACTAGTCCAACGGTCTAACCACTAGGCTACCTGCCGCCCCAGGAAGCCTAGCATATGTAGGATGGTCATCTGAATCACGGTTAGTTTGGCAGCTGGGGTGAAAGAGGAGTGATTACGATAGAGGAAACCAAGTCTAGATTTAACTTTAGCCTGCAGCTTTGATATGTGCTGAGAGAAGGACAGTACACCGTCTAGCCATTCTCCCAAGTACTTCCATGAGGTGACTACCTCAAGCTCTAAGTCCTCAGAGGTAGTAATCACACCTGTGGGAGGAGGGGCATTCTTCTTACCAAACCACATAACCTTGTTCTGAACACCTCCAAAACAAAGGTTAAGGGTAGAGAAAGCTTGTTAGACACTAAGAAAGCTTTGTTGTAGAGAATTTAACACAAAATCCAGGCAGGGGCCAGCTGAGTATAAGACTGTATCGTCTGCATATAAATGGATGAGAGAGCTTCCTACTGCCTAAGCTATGTTGTTGATGTAAATTGAGAAGAGCGTGGGGCCTAGGATCGAGCCTTGGGGTACTCCCTTGGTGACAGGCAGTGGCTGAGACAGCAGATTTTCTGACTTTATAGACTGCACTCTGAGAGAGGTAGTTAGCAAACCAGCCCCAAGACCCCCAGCTTCTTCCGCGGTGTCCTCCCATGCACACCATTCTTGTTAAGTGTTTTACGTATCGTAGACTCGTCAGAGATATTAGCATGTTCCAAAGATTTCTGTAAGTCTTTAGCTGACACTCTAGGATTCTTCTTAACCTCATTGAGCATTCTGCGCTGTGCTCTTGCATTCATCTTTGCAGGACGGCCACTCCTAGGGAGAGTAGCAACAGTGCTGAACTTTCTCCATTTATAGACAATTTATCTTACCATGGACTGATGAACATCAAGGCTTTTAGAGATATATTTGTAACCCTTTCCATCTTTATGCAAGTCAAAATCTTAATCTTAGGTCCTCTGAGGTGTCTTTTGTTCAGACATGGTTCACATCAGACAATGCTTCTTGTGAATAACAAACTCAGATTTTGTTGAGGTTTTTTTTTATAGGGCAGGGCAGCTCTAACCAACATCTCCAATCTCGTCTCATTGATTGGACTCCAGGTTAGCTGACTCCTGACTCCAATTAGCTTTTGGAGAAGTCATTGGCCTAGGGGTTCACATACTTTTTCCAACCTATACTGTGAATGTTAAAATTATGTTTTCAGTATAGACAACAACAATACAATAATTTGTGTTATTAGTTTAAGCACACTATGTTTGTCTATTGTTGTGATTTAGATGAAGATCAGATCAAATATGATGACATATTTATGCAGAAATCCAGGTAACTCCAAAGGGTTCACATACTTTTTCTTGTCACTGTAGGGAATAGGGAATCATTTGGGACGTTTCCTACCTACATCCTTCCTGTTCTTTCTAAGATAAAACTAGATTGACCACTTAGCAATATCAGATCTATTTATATTATGGTTATTTAACATTATTTTCCACTTACCTTGGATATAATTATTACCAAGGCAGTTTTTTTTTACCAAGGCAGTTTTTGGACAGTAGACATTTGTTTTGTTAGTGTAGCTACTTTGCATCATTTTCAGAAAATGGGCTGAAAACAGTATACACTTTGACCTTTGAACCCAGAATGAGATTCCATAATAAACCGTACCTGCCCCTCTTCTCCATACATTCCAGGATGATGGGGGAGATTGTGCTGTTTGAGGGGTAAGTCGTCCTGTTGTCTGGGTTGGTGGTCTCTCTGTACATCAGCGCTGCGATAAAGTCTGAATAAGGTACTGGCTTAGGAGTGACCACATTACTGTAGACACAGGGAGCGATATGTTACATGGGAGAAAATTGGTCTGTCAAATCTAGGGGAAAAAAACTCACACAAAAAGGGTCACAGTGTCAGAATGTCAATAGATAAGAATTCGTGTACAGTATGAGTGTTCCGTGTCTCACTAGTGATGGTCTTTGCGGTCGTCCGGTGGTGGACGGCGGAGGAAGAGCGAGCGCTCCACTAGGCTCTCCATGTTTCTCTTTGGGTGCTTCAACTAGGGAGTAAATAATAGATAGGCAAGATCAATTCTTCCTCTCATCTACACAAACACTGATGTGTCTCCCTCTAACCTGGTGGGAGTATCCGTAACCCAAGGATCCATACGCAATCACCATCTCCATCTCCAGCTTACAGATGATCTGGAAAACAAGTCGGCTTTTATTGTGGGTCAATACAGGAATCCGTTGTACAAAACTCCTATTGAACATGATATAACTGTCCCACATGTTGACCGTGGTGTCCGATTCATATTCTGTACCTGGCGCTTGAGCCTCAGCTCCAGCAGGTGGTTCATTTGTGATTTCTGATTAGAGAACAGGACAGAGGACAAGACAGTTTATCTGGTCCTGCATGCCAGCCTTCTAGCAGCAGGTGAATGAGAATACTTGTACCATCGACTGAAAGCTAAAATAGAAAGAACCCATTGGTTCTTTGGTGGAGGACATCTACACGTGTTTAGCCCTGGACAGCCTTGTACACTCACTCTTATGATCATCATAGTATTATTATCTGATTTAAACATGGCATGGTAAGCATGAAGGGGCGGTGGGTTCGTCCCTATCGCTCCTGTCCGTGTGGTTCACTCACACTGAGGATGTCCAGCAGTTTGACAAAGGTCTTTCCTATGAGCTTGGGAACTCCGGTGTCCTGCTCGAAGAAGATGAGCTCCACCACCAGACGGTGTGACTCGCAGACACCCAGCGTGTTATCAGTGCTCTTAGGAATCTGAAACATCCAAATGAGTCATTGATTGATTGTGTTAAGGTCTTGGATAGAGGAACACCTGTCCTGTTAGATACGGAAAATAATATTCTTACAACTTTCTCAAAAGAGTATTGCAATAGCTGGCCCCATACTGTACCTGCAGTGTAGCCAGCTCTCTTGTCATGACCAATACATGAATCCAAACAGAGAGAAGTTGGCTAGAGCATCAACTAATATACCTACTTACCTGTATGGAGAAATACTTCCACTCGTTGAAGCAGAGGGGGAACTTGGAGCGCTCAGCCTTGGAGTCCTTGTAGGGCTGGACCGTAGTACACTTCACCTTCTCCCCAATACTTGCCCTCAGGAAGCCCTGGGTGCCTTTCTTTATGGAAGCTGGGAACACAACTCTCAGGAAAACTTCATTTTATTAGTAATTTAGCAGACACTTATCCAGGGCCACTTACGATGGCCTAACTTAACTACCTCAGCACACTGACACACACACACACACATCTTTGGCATGGTGAATAGGGTCTAATGATTTCACTGTTAGGGGCCACTGAGAAGGATACAGTTTTTATTGAAATCCCTGCAGTTTTTCAGATGGACTGTTAGACATCCTTTCTGTAAACAAAATATACTATTTTAAACACTACAGTCCTTTAATGTAATAAGAATATTTATGTCAGGTGTAAAGTCTATATTCCAGTTAACTATGCATAATAATGTGAATTGACAATACTAGAATGCAAATTCACTAGTGGGCCTCGTGGAATTAGTGGTGGTGGTGGTGGGGGAAGCTCCTCATCCTCTTCCTCATCGTCATCAGGAACAGGCTCGGCTCTTGATACTCTTCTCAACAGCTGTGAAAATGAACCAGGTAGTAACCCAGCCCTCTAGTGTTATACCCGTGACAAATGATGATTCAATGTGCATCTATCAAACTGAGAAATTACTGTAGGCGTATTTCTAGAGGGTAAATATGCCTGCCTGTTGTAACAATCATATTTACATTCCCAATGAGATTGACTGATTTTCCATCCGTTGGTGGCCCTTCGTTCGTCGTTGCCACTGGATCATTCATTATACACCTGAAACACCTCGGCGTCTGTAAATAGGAAGCAAATGTGCAACTGGAAAACGCTTTCAAAATAGGGATTGACTTGCGCTGTTGTCCGGGCAACATAGGTCCAACAAAAACAAGCGCGGCCTTGTTCTATCCGGGGAGCACCCAGTCAGAGTGTGCTCGGGGCGTTCGTAAATTCACTCTCGGAGCGTTCAGAGTGCACACTGGACACTCTGGTCGAGGAGTAGGGTTAATCCGAGTGTTCTGACCTCACAACGGCTGTCAAGCACCCAAGCTAACTGGCTAAAGTTCGCTAGCTTGCAAGCTACTTCCAGACATAAATTAGAGAACACATCACTAACTAATCATTAACTGACACTGGTCATATACGGGTGTTGAGCGTTCGTAAATTTATCAATTATTCTGCGCTCTGGCACACTCAGACGAGTGTTCTGAACTCGGAGTAGATAGCCAGAGGGAAGTTACGAACGCACCCTGTGTTCAGCAGTGTAGGCGCTGCAAGCAGCTTATTGCCCGTTATGTACTAGACATACATTTTCATAGTTGTTGGTCGCCTCCTAGTGAAATATTTATGTATTGTTTAAAATATAAACGCCTATACACCGATTGTACAAAACATTAGGAGCACATGCTCTTTCCACGACAGACTGACCAGGTGAATTATATCATCCCTTATTGAAGTCACCTGTTAAATCCACTTCAATAAATATATGAACTGGAGGAGCCAGGTTAAGGTTTTTTACACATGGATTGTGTAATGTGTGCCATTCACAAGGTGAATGGGTAAGACAAAAATATTTAAGTGCCTTTGAACGGGGTATGTTAGTACGTGCCAAGTGCATCGGTTTTGGTCAAGAACTGCAACGTTGCTGGGTTGTTTATGATCAACAGTTCCCTGTGTGTATCAAGAATGTTCCACCAGCCAAAGGACATCCAGCAAACTTGACACAACTGTGGGAAGCATTGGAGTCAACAAGGGCCAGCATCCCTGTGGAACGCTTTCGGCACCTTGTAGAGTCCATTCCCCACCGAATTGAGGCTGTTCTGAGGGCAAAAGAGGGTACTTGAAATTAGGAAGGTGTTCCTAATGTTTTGTACACAGTGTCCTATTTTCACAGCTACAATCAGCCATACATATGAACTATATTTTTGACAAGACTTTAATGATTACTTTCCACTTGTGTATACAAAGCAGTTTATCTGTACAGAATGGGCCAGGGAGACATTTAAAACAATCACTTACAATTTAGTACCTGGAAAGTGCAAAAAGTACATTTAAAATCCACTAAAATAAAAATCATGCTGTACATTATACACCAGTATTTATAAATCAGATATACACACACACATCCATTTGGTGACAGTCACAGAGCAAGCAGCTAAGGTAAGACCAATATATTTCAGATTTTTAGTCTAATTTGTTTACAGTTCTAGATTCTTGGTTCCTATTGGATGTTACGTTTGTGGAATGCTGCTATCCATGGGTTATCATGGACGGAGGGGTAACAAGGAATTCTACACACTAACCGGATAATTGTCTGTATGATGCAACGTGGATAAAAAGGCACTGTTTCAGTGGTGGAGTTGGAAGAAAGTCCTAAAACAAGATAGTGGTGTCGTCTGACTGACAAAAACATTTATTAAATACGTCCTTTGGAAAAAATGATTAACACATCCTGATGAGAATGGAAACTGATTAAAGGAGTATGCCATCGAGACACATCAGCATAAACAATTAAAAATAAACATGTATTGAAACGGCCTCGTTTAAAAAAGGGCACACGTTGGTCTGTGATTGCGGAGACACTTAAGACCAAAAACAACCACACTGTACATAGAAGTCTGATCCCTAACCTATAACCACCATAGAATCAGAATGAATGATTCTAAGTCCATGATAGATAAGAACCAGAATCACTGAATTATTATCAAGAAGGCAAATGATATGACAAGGAAATAAGGAATTTGGCATTTTAAGAAACTACTGTCATCATGGACAGACACACTCACATTATGCAACAGATGACCTACCCCGACCAAACTGTCCTTTTGATTTGACAGGAGCATAACAACCATAAGGATTCAATGGGGGGTGAAATCATTCATAATCTCAAACAGACATAAAAACACACATGAAATCTCAAAAGCCACATTAGGCCTGGTTCACAGACACACGTTTAGTGACGTTACTGCATTTCTGGAACTCCAGAGGACCTTAACTAGCTGACATGGCTCCCACTAAGAGACAATTATGGAAGGAGGAGGAACACTGAGGTGATTCTGACTGTTGGAAGATGACAGCTGTTTGGGCCGTCCCTTGGCAGAATAAGTTTCATCTCCCAATCGCGTCGTCCCTGTCAGAAAAAACAGGAAAACTGGAGATTTTTTTTTAGTTCAGCCTTGACAAGAAGAGGCTGGAATGTACCAATGCACAGTCAGCAGAGCAGAGGAAAGAACTGTATTGCTGTAACACTGACATCTCAAAAGCCCTTTGAAAGTCTCCCCTCCCATTCTGAAAGGTGGATCGATCCACCATCTTTAGTTTTTTGCCACATAAATCTTTGTTGAACAACTGAAGCACCACTTAAAAACATACAAATAATGTAGTGTGAATTTAAATAGCCTATGGGAAAAAAGCTAGTTTTCATTCATAAATAAACATTGATTCAAGTAACATAAAAACATTCTAGGATGAATCTAGCGCTAAACATTGCACACTAAGCCAGGTTCAGTATGGTTCGTCCCTCCAAAGCATGCGGTCTAACACAAGTGTAGTGATGGGCTGTATGAGAAGCTTGCAGTGTGTGTAAGAGTGTAGTGTTCGAGGGGAGCGAGTCCTTTGGGCACGGTATGGGGTAGCTAGTGATTCTACAACACCTGGCTTCTCTCTTCTTCTGTAGTGTCAAACTAGCGGACTTTGGGTGCGTTCCAGGTCGTCTTTATTGATTATCAGATCTCACAACGCCTGGAGAAGTGTTCAGCATCTCAGGAACCACATTAAATGTGATATAGAAATCTACTGAGATTGCAATAGAGATTACATGGAACGCAGTCAGAGGCTTCTCCAATAGGGAGGGGTCTATGCATGTGTACATTAGCAAACAAGTGTGTGTGTCAGGCTTAGTACGAGTGTTGGATACCCTAGGGCCCCGTCCTCTAAACTAAATGAGGAGCGGGCCGGAAATGCCACGCAAAACACAACCTAACCACAGACCTTATACACATGCACCCATCTGTAAAAAAACTACAATTATCAGTAACACCAAACACAAAAAGAAAAATACTAAAACATTGTATTGTGACTGAACATAGCCCCTTACTGCTGCCTAGGAGCCCTGAGGTATCGGTCACAGCCTAGTCAGACTGGAAGGCAAAATCAAGTCAACAACGACCACTGGAGAAAACAACCAGCGAGAGACAACTCACAGAAACACAAAGAGCGTACATACACAAATACACTGCTCAGTGGTCTCGGGTTAGGGCTCGGAGAAGTGGGTCATCTTGATGACCAGAGAAATATAATTCCCATTGAAGTCAGTGTTATGTGATGGGTGGACCTTCAACCAGGTTAAGTGTTCCCATTAGAGTAATTACATTTCTACATTGGGGATCCCCTTCGTTCCTTGGGCCTGAGAGGTGGAGGGGTCAGAGGTCAGCTCAGACTGCTGTAGTGTGTGTCTGCATAGAGGGTCTCTGTAGTAGTGGGAGCCACTGGCCTGACCGTGCTAGTGATGATGATGGAGGAAGATGAAGAGTAATGGCCATGGGTGTCATTGAAGGGGAGGGGGTGTGAGGGGATGTATGCACCTACAGTTGGATCAGAAACTCGACGCCCGCGCCGGTTGGTCCGTCTTGACCTGCCCTACTCATCCGCCTAACCTTTACACACAGTTAAAACACACACACCCAGTCTTCCACCCACTCGTGGGTCAGTGTCCTTCCCAAGTCAGAGGGAGGAACAGAAAAGGAGAGTAAGATTTCCCCAAAACAGTCATCAGTCAATCAAAACGAGGGGTGGTTCAATCTGATTGGGTAGACTGATGATTGGCAGGGCTGGCGGGCCAATCAGGCAGGCAGCAGGGTGAGGGGGTGTGGTGGTAGTGGAGAGGGGGGGTTGGAAGGGGTGGTGGTGGGGTCAGTTCTGGTTGCAGGCTGGTTGGTACTCTGTCTCTCCAGAGGAGATCTGGGTCAGGCGCTTGCTGGAGCCCCACAGCTTACGAGTGATCTGGCCTGAACGCATCTGAGAACAGTGGAGGAAAGGAGGAGGAGGAGGAAGTGAGGAAGAGGAGAGACAGATGAGGCGGAGGAGGAAAGTGTGAAGTCAAAAGAAACAAACAAAAAGCAGGATATGATTTATGAGTGATCGGTTAGTTCAGAAATGTTGGAATGACCTAGTGCCAGTTCAAAACCAAAGCTTGGTTCACTTTGAGGCAGGTCCATTTGTATAAAAGAAAGGGGAGAGAAGTTGGGAGGGGATCAAATTATCAATTGATTCGAGGGTGATTCCCTGTGTCCCTCCCACTCCCATCATTACAGCCCCAGAGCTAACCTTAATTCAGAACAGCCCCAGAGCTAACCTTAATTCAGAACAGCCCCAGAGCTAACCTTAATTCAGAACAGCCCCAGAGCTAACCTTAATTCAGAACAGCCCCAGAGCTAACCTTAATTCAGAACAGCCCCAGAGCTAACCTTAATTCAGAACAGCCCCAGAGCTAACCTTACTTCAGAACAGCCCCAGAGCTAACCTTACTTCAGAACAGCCCCAGAGTTAACCTTACTTCAGAACAGCCCCAGAGCTAACCTTACTTCAGAACAGCCCCAGAGCTAACCTTACTTCAGAACAGCCCCAGAGTTAACCTTACTTCAGAACAGCCCCAGAGCTAACCTTACTTCAGAACAGCCCCAGAGCTAACCTTAATTCAGAACAGCCCCAGAGTTAACCTTACTTCAGAACAGCCCCAGAGTTAACCTTACTTCAGAACAGCCCCAGAGCTAACCTTACTTCAGAACAGCCCCAGAGCTAACCTTACTTTCATGTCTACCAGCAGGGAGGAAGAAATCAGGGTTAAACCATTTTCACTTGAAGAGCCGGAAGACAATAAGGGTTAAACCATTTCCACTTGAGGAGCAGGTGGGAATAAATTACAGCCTAGTGTATCTTATTATAGCGTAGCTTATTACTAATATAGTTTATATGGCTTGAATTTGCAGAGGTGTTCATCCAAGGCAATTCACAGCATTTGTCACAAATACATACTAAATCAGTCAATAGTAATGACACTTCCGGTAAACAATATTGGACAACACCATCCCAAGGCCCAAAAAGAAGTCATTCCTCGGTTAGAATGAGGTAAACGGAAGCCCATGTTTTCATTTCACAGTAATATTCCAGGAGAGGGTGTGTTGTATTCATTCAGAGGGGTTTATGGAATGTCTCAAGTGTTACTGTGTGTGGTCACCAATCCTTGCAGGGCGAGAATGGGCCAGGGTCCTGCTCACTCTGGGGCATACGCCCCAGAAACAGGGTCATGTTCATTAGGGCACGCAACGGAACATTATTTAAAGTCTTACAACAGAAAATGGGGGAAAAAAGTCCAGGTAGCTCCTCCGCTGTTTGTCAGTTTTCTTCTGTTTGGTGCCTAATGAACACAACCAAGGTGTATGTGGCTAAGGACGGGCGGGTCATTTAGGACACATTTTTGGCACTAAAACAGAGAGAGAATGGTATGCGGTGGTAGTTTGTAGGGTGAGTTTATGAAGTTCCCTCTGAGGCAAATAAAACTTTTTTTATTGAATTGAGGGGGATGTTCTGCTCAGGGGGTCAGGGGTCAGGGCCCTGGGGGTTAAACATTAACTTGTCCCGGAGGCTCAGCCTGCGGGCGGGCGAGCGCACCCTCAGCGGGGCGAGCAGTGGCATTGCCATGAGGGGTGAGCCCTCCAGGCTCTGGGCGATGTAGTTTCTGAACGAGCTCTTTACCTCGGCCGGCTTGCCTACGCCCACAATGATGAGCTTGCCGTCCTGCAGGCCCGCCAGCACGTGGCTCTGCTCCTTGGTGACGGACACGCAGCGCACGGGCACGCGCATCGCCATGGGGGCGGCACACAGGGACAGGCTGCCCGGGGGAGAGAGAAGGGGAGGGGAGAGAGAGAGAGTGAAGGGTTGGGTTAGACAGATAGAAAAATCCCTGATATATGTACCACTAAAATCCTTGGGAGGGCTGCCTGTGTGTTTTATGGGCCACCTAAGTCTAAAGAGAGAAAAATCATATACATTATAATAATAATAATGAACTATGTATGCATTAAAATAATTATAATCTTTGAGAACTAACAAATCACCAAAATAAAAACTACACAGGGAGAATTGAAAATTCTAAAAACAATGAATTTAGAAGTATTAATATTGTTATGTTTGAGTAAAATAACAGTATTAGACATGGTAAAATGAATAGAATTGCAGGAAATTAGCTTTAATACTGCAACATTTTCTCTCAGCTCAATGGAGACATTTGTAGAAATGCAGGAAATGGGCTTAAAAATATATATGATTTTAAAATCAGCCGTTCAGCCGGGCCCATTGCCACCCTTACCACCTAAGACCCTTTTTGATACAGCAAAAACCCTGTAGATGCATGCGTGCAGTCACGCACACACAGACAAACACAGGAAACAAGGTTACCTGTACAGGTCTCGTATGGAGAGGAAGCCCTGCTCGCTGCCGATAACCAGGTACTCCCCGGACACACACATGTCTGTCACCTGCTCCTTCAGCCCCTCCGTACACAGGTGCTTCCCATTGACAGAGTACAGGTGCAGACCGTTCTTATCCTAAACAGAGACAGGATCAGAGACAATCATTCACCAGGACCCAATCATAATGTACCATCTAGTGGTCAACTAGCGTTTCGCTAAGCACCATGGTACAGTACGTCATACTTCCTAACTCACCAACTAAGTCAGTCACTCACTCACTAAGTAAATAACTCACTCACCCTCTATAGCTCACCAAGTAGCTCACTCACTAAGTAAATAACTCACCCTCTATAGCTCACCCACTAAGTAAATAACTCACTCACCCTCTATAGCTCACCCACTAAGTAAATAACTCACTCACCAAGTAGCTCACTCACTAAGTAAATAACTCACTCACCCTCTATAGCTCAACAAGTAGCTCACTCATCAAGTAAGTCACTATGGCTGCGTTCAGTCAGCCCAATTCTGATATTTTTTCCACTAATTGGTTCGTTGACCAATCACATCAGATCTTTACACATCAGATCTTTCTCAGAGCTGATCTAATTGGTCGTGAATAAAAGATCTGAATTGGGCATCCCGTCTAAACACAAACACACACACACACACACACACACACACACACACACACACACACACACACGCTGCCTGGTCAGACTCCTGCACCAAAACACATTAAGATTTTAGAGAAGACAAACGAACAAAGTCACCTATTAAGAATATGTGTTAGTGTACCTTGAGCGTGGCCTTGCCCTCTACACAGGTGTGAACCACCACACACCCCTCATAAGAGATAGCCAGGTGCAGGATGGAGACAGGCAGGGAGCTCTCACAGGGCGGCCGCAGACACCGCATGTACTGGCCCCGACGCACCGTGTGGATGATCACCGTCCCGTCCTGGTACACAAACAAAATATCAGCAAGATCCATCTATCTACCAACCCACCCTCTTCAGCCCCTCCAACCCTCTTACCCGTGATCCAGAGACGGCCATATCCAGCTCTGTGCTGATGCTGACGCTCAGCACCTCGTCAGTGTGTCCATACAGCACCTGTACCGGCTTGGGACACAGCCCCACTGGACAACCTCCCTGTAGGACACACACACAACATATTCAGTCACACACTCATACACCTGGGTAGTGTTCAGCAGGGCATACAGTAATAAAACAGTTTGCAACCGAAAGCGGATATCTGTGTCAAACTGTTTCACAACCTTTTTTGTGTGTACTAAAGTCAAACGTTTCCACAGTAACAATGCAGTACAAATGCTTTCTAGTCAGTGTAGTGTATTCCAATAAACCCTCAGCTTTCATGATCTCACCTGCTGCAGCACCTGCCACACCATACAGGTGTTGTCCCTGGATCCGGAGATCAAGTGGATCCCACAGTAGTCTGTCGACAGGCACGTCACTATGTCTGCAGAGAGAGAGAGGAGAGATGACACCAAATAATTACTATACTGTATGTACAGACAGTGTGTGTGTGTGTCTGAGTGTGTGTGTGTGTGTGCGTGTATGCATGTATGCGTGTGATCCATCTATACCCATGTGTCTGATGTGATGTCCCACGGTCTTTCCCTTGACCAGGGAGGTGACCCTCAGGCTGTTGTCCCAGTGGCCACCGCTGAACAGGAGCTTCCCGTCATGGGACACCACAAACAGACCTGCCGTCACCTCCACGCCTGGAGAGAAGGGCCCGCCCAGGACCCGCTGGGTCCTAGAGAGAGAGAGGGGGAGGAGCAGAGAGGAGGAGACCTCAGATACATAACTCACAGAACAACTTTATGACCAAGTAATGACATCAAGTGCCCTCCAAGGGTCTGTTCCAAAACGTTTAAAGTGCATTCTGTCTGTCTGTCTCCCATCCTGGAGATGATCACAGATCTGTATGTGCTTGGATACGTCATGGCAGAGTTTCCATCATACTGCTGTGACAAACCAAACATTCTCAGATGAGTGATTACATCAAGGAATGGAGGTAAGAACTCAAACAGGGCTCCCGGTCTCCCAGTCAGACTACAACGCCCCACAGTTTCAAGTAGAAGAGGGGGCGGTGTTGGGGAGGGACTGACTTGGGGTTGGCCACGGAGGGGTCCTTGATGAAGGTAAAGTAGTTGGAGATGTTCTTGTCATAAGGCAGCCAGCCGTGGGTTCCCATCAGACAGTTCTGACTCAGGGTCACCATAGTGTCTGGGCTGCCCTGGGTGATGAAGGAGTGGGACTGGTTCTTGGGGACCACAGCTTTCACCAGAGGCACGTTGTCATTGATCCCCTACAAATCAACATTTATTTATGAAGTCGTTTTTCAATAAAACAGTTTTCATAAAGTACTTTACAATAACCAACAAAGAGGGTCATGATCATATGCTTTGGTGTGTGTGTTTTCAAAACGAACCTCGACAAAGAAGGACTTGAGTTCGGCAAGGTGCTGGAAGATGCTGAGGGGCGAGGCGTCTAGTCGACCTTTCCTCTTCTCCACCTCCTCCAGAGAAAGACGTACAGGGTGTGGCTCCTATACACACAGACAATACATCACTACAGCCCATCTAAAACACCTGTTCTAAACTAGCGATTCTCAGTTAAATATCCCTGAGTAACCCCACCAGCACCCATTTCTGTTGTAGCCCTGGCTACACCAATCACCAAGCCGTTGACTAGTTTAATAAGGTGTTTGTCTGGTGCTACAACAATGAGTACTGTTGAAGGTCCTCAAAGACCAGAGAATCACTGTTCTAAATAACCCGTTAAAGCCTCATTCCCAATGATTCCTAATTGACCGGTTCATCCTTCAGTGTTCCAATGGGCTCATATCACCAGGAAGGCCTGGGAGGTTTCTCCTGGTCAGGTCAAGCCTTGTGTGTTTCCCAGTACCTTGAGCAGCTGGCAGGGTGTCTGTCCAAAGTTACTGATCATCCCCTCTACAGCTTTACGCTCCTTCTCATCAGTGATGGCATCCAGGTCCACTGCCCCTACAGCAAAACCAGAGACAAACGCTTCAGTAAAGTGCTATAATATAGCAATCTAGCGTTTCTTTAGCATGAGTGCTATTGTAACAGTCTATGGGTTTTAGTATTAGCATCCGTACCTTCATAGGAACAGCGTTTCTTTAGCATGAGTGCTATTGTAACAGTCTATGGGTTTTAGTGTTAGCATCCGTACCTTCGTAGGTGCAGCGTTTCTTTAGCATCAGTGCTATTGTATCAATGAGAGTCTATGGGTTTAGTGTTAGCATCCGTTCCTGTAAGATGTTATGGGTAAGACCATCTGATAAATGACCAAAATGTAACTGTACCTCCACAGGTGCAGCGTTTCTTTAGCATCAGAGCTATTGTATGAGTGGGAGTCTTTGGGTTTAGTGTTAGCATCTGTACCTTCGTAGGTGCAGTAGTAGAAGACATTGAGTGCCTCCACGGCCGCGGGGCCTCGCTGTTTGTAACCGAAGATCAGATCAATCCAGTCTTGCAGGTGGGCCGATACGTACTCAGACTCCTGTTACACAACACACACACACACACACACACACACACAGAGAAAGGCCAACACACACGGAGAGACAGACACACACACATATATAAGCCCCACAGCAATAAATCACTAAATACTACTCTCTGTGGAATGCATTTCTCCTGCACATCATGATAAAAGAATGTGTGTGATCCAATTGGGTTACAGAGGTTTTTCTCTCCGCTTGGGATAAAGCATTATGGTAATGGTGACTGTCCATGAGAAAAGGAGGCTCACCAGGGCTTTCCTGTGCTTATAAATGAAGTCCTCTGGAGACTTGGCCCATTTAGGCAGGATGACATCATTCACCCTCTCCTTGGAGATCTGCAGGCGCCCTAGATCAAAGGCTAGAGGGAGAGAGAGAGGAGGATGAACAAAGGACAGGGGAGTGAAAGTGGATTCCATCAGAGTGGCAGTGTGACCGGATAAAAATAAAACAGACAAAATAAAGTTTTAAACTGAGATTCTCCATTTGTACAATTCAGGGTGTAATTGGGTCAGTTATAGATTTTGTCCAATTTGAACAAGTTCCAGTGTTCCACAATCTGAACCGGTCCGGTTGAGATGATCTAGATTTTCTCTGACTGTGTGAACACCACAACAGGAGGCGTGTTCGTACGGTCTGTCAATCAACATAGCCAGTGTGTCTGTGATTCTCTACAGACATGGAGCTCATCTCACCGTTCTGATTCTCCAGGAACTCTGGGAAGTAGAAGAACTCTGGGATGAGCTCCTTGACGTCGTTGGGGTTGTCCGTGAGGGTCTGCCACAAAGCTGGGATGGAGTGGAACTGACGGTCCGCACAGTCAAACCTGGACCGAGGGAGGAAGACCAACAGCCAATGCTCTTAAAGAATACCATAGTACTACATTTTACATTTACATTTACATTTTAGTCGTTTAGCAGACGCTCTTATCCAGAACGACTTACAGTAGTGAACGCATACATTTCATAATTATTATTATTATTTTTTTCTGTGCTGGCCCCCCGTGGGAATCGAACCCACAACCCTGGTGTTGCAAACACCATGCTCTACCAACTGAGCTACAGGGAAGGCTACTAGAGACCAGATGGTTTTGCTGACCATGTGACCTGACCAAGACAAACTGTGGATCTAGTAAGGCTGTAGCTTGGTGAGGGAAAGACCCCTGGCCTTACTGACATCAGTACAATAGCACCTCTCCAGACAAGAGCATAGATACAGCAGATTGTCAGTTGGAATACACGCGTAATCACAGAAGTAGAATGACTAGAATTCACAAAGCTGCTCAGACCACAGTAATTTGACTGGTACAACCCCAGCACTGATAACTCTACGGACTTTAATGCTGTTAACTTCTGGCCTGAGTTGTCTAGTCTGATTCCCCCTCACCAAAAGCCATTGCTTACCGTCCACTCTGTAGCGTGATGTGGAGGGACGTGAAGGGTTCCACGCGGATGAGATAGTGCATGACTCCTGCTGCGTTGGAGTAGTGGGTACCGTAGTGGAACCGGTCGATGGTCCCCGTGGGGTCCTCAAAACTCTCATACCTACAGACAGGGAGACGTGGACTGAACATTAGAATGACTTACTATATTTACTAGAATAGAATCCAGTTATTGCCCTCATCGAGACATTTCCTCAACGGTAATAAAGTGTTGTATTGCAGTAAGTCTAATTCTACGGACGAGGACACTTAAGTAGTGAAGAGAATGAATGAACACACTGCCACCCTGGAACATGTGACATAATGCAGGTATGTAGACGCAGCACCAGCTCAGTGAGAGAGGTTGAGAGAACGTACTTCTCCCGGACAGCCTTGGCGTTCCGCTCGTTGAGTACGGCCACTGGCTTGGACAAGTCCCGGAACACCCCTGGGTCTGTCAGGTCCAGCTCCTCTGACGTGTAGTCCGACAGGATCCAGGGGAACTGGACACACGCACACACACACACACACACACACACACACACACACACACACACACAATTAACTAAACCATGAACACCCCTTAAAAGAGCACCAAGATGGTATATTCCACATCTTCCCCCATAGGGTCCGTGTTAACAGAACGTACCACTGGGTACTGAGACAGGTCGTTGTAGGTTCGGCCCGCGATGGTATTCAGCTGGATCAGGTAGTCAAAGTTGGTCATCTCTCGGTTCACCCATTTCTACCAAAGACGAGCGAGCGAGAGCGAGAGAGAGAGGTTTAACACAACCTGTCAACACAATACCTGAGACCATACTGACAACTTAACATGGGTCATGCTCAGTAGGGCATAACGTAACAAAACGTTTTGCAAAAAATAATACATCTGTTCTTATTAGACCAGTTCAGGGAGTATCACCTCCGTTTCAAACCACTTCCTCCCTACTGAACACGACCTTGATCTCCCATGTGAACTTTTGACCCCTAACCTGTGTGAGTCCGGAGGCCTTGAGCAGCTCCTGTGGTGAGCGTGTGCCGTACAGGCTGAGGGAGCGCAGCAGCAGCATCCTACTGTACACCTTGTTCCGCACCTGTCAATCAAACCACACAGACCATTCCAACATGAGGGGGTCTGTTCAAAAGCGTGAAATCTTTCAGAATGCTCAGATCAAAATATATTATGTAGAACAGATATGATGGCCTGTCATGTAGAATAGGGAGTAGTACAGGTTCTATTTGTTCTTAACGTTTTACTGTACTCAACACACCCCAGTACTCCAGGCCTATGTAGTCATTCCTCCTACATAAGTGTTTTCAAACCGCTCCTCAAACATTCCCCATCTACTTACTTGGTCTATTCCAGGACTAGCCCTCGAGTTGAATCAGGTGACGTGCTAGTTCTGGAATAGACCAAGTTGTGAAATGGATGGGGGTACACCGTTCTCAATCCAGGTAAAAAGCAGATACCAGAACTGGCCTGACCTCTTTCTTAAAGTTGAGGAAGTAGTTGGTCTGGTCTATGAGGAAGATCTCCAGGGCCGAGCGGCGGAGGTTGTACCTTCGCAGGTGGATCTCCCGGATCTGAGATAGAGGCCACTTAAAGTCCTGACCAACACCTGGAAGGACAGACAGCAGAGGGTTGGTTATGTATCATACATAAGGCCAGGAGTTTGACCTAACTAGGTACTTGACCATGGCAAAACTCCAGGCCCTAATCTTAACCCTTCGTCATTACATGACGTATTAATATATGATGTGTATTGCATGTGGGAGCAGCACAATGAGAGTCTATCAGTGAGGTATGTATCTATTGTACATGTCTAGTCATAACCCATCCATAACCTCTGGTTTATCAACTCCTGCTCCACTCGCTCACTCTCCTTCAGCCTTCCTTTCTCTCTCCTTCTTACTAACAGCAACTCTTCCTCTAAAACCACTATTTCATCCCTTCTTCCTCTCCTCCCTCCTCTTTCAGGAGAACCCTTCCTCTAACCCCTACGACCCTCCTATCTTCCTCTCTCTCTCCTCACCCTCCTCCTTCTCTGTGCTGCTGTCATAGAAGTAGATGTGCTGGGTGGTGAGCTCCAGACGTCCAGGGCTGACATCCACCTGGGTGACCAGCTCACAGTCCTCCCACAGAACCAGCTTCTCCTTCTGGCCTGCCTCCTCCACCTCCCCCCTGGAAAGAGAGAGCGAGACAGAGATAGAAACAGACAGATCGGTGACCAAGTCCATTCACGTTTGTAGTCAAAGCCACCCAACAGTCTACGACAGACAACAATTGTAGACAACGTTGAGAGTGTACTGACGTGTTGTTTGTCGCTGCGGGGTCGTCTTCAGGCAGCTCCAGAATGTCATCCTCCAGGTCGCTGACCTTTACCTGCTTGACCGCCTCCAGCAGTAACGACTCAGATGTCACCCTCTGCTGCTGGACACCTGGGGGACGAGGGAGAGGAAGAGGAGGAACGAGAGGCAGAAGAAGAGTTAGAGGAGGAGGAAGATGGAAGAGGAGGAGGAAGAGAAAAAGGGTCAGTGTCTGCAGCTAACATGGTGGTTTAATCAGACTCCAGCGATGCCTATCTGTCTGTTGTCAAGGGAACCAGTGAAGCTGCCTCTCTTACCCAGGTTGTCCCTGAGAGCGCTGGCCTGCCGGTGGTCCTCATAGTTGTAGTTGGGCACCAGTTTGAGTCTCATGCGGGAGTAGTTCTCAGCGCTGGACACTCGCCAGTGCATCTCACTCTGCTGCCTGAGAAAACAACAGACAGGAGAACGTCAACCAAGTTGCATGAACTGAAGAACAAACTGAACGTAAGAAAGATACCCAGAAACTCTTCTAGGGAGTTGTTCCTAGCCACTAGCCACTGTGCCTCTGCATTGATGGCTCTTTGGGGGTTTTAGGAGGGGTATCTGTAAAGCACTTTGTGACAACTGCTGATGTAAAAAAAAGGGTTTATAAAATAAACTGCATTGATTGATTGACTGGAGGACAGTGGACAACAGTTCTTTGGCTGATCATGCGTTTGCTGTGGTGTTGAGGTAATTACCAAAGAAGTCCTATAAACATATATAATACTGTATATATGATATGTAGATATATATATTAGAATGTGTGTGGCCGGTACCTGTCTGCCCAGGGGCCTCTCTCACACACCAGGCTGCGGCGTGCTCCTCTCCACTGCCTGAGGACGGCACTGTGCTGGCTGTGAAGCTGCTTCAGCATGCTGTTGTATCGCAAGTTCTCCTGCCGGCCGCGCCGAGAGAAGGGCTCCACAAACTGCTCCTGAGGGACGGCGGGGCGAGGAACAGGGAGTCAGTGTGTTCTGGTGTGTAGAACACCACAAGGCAATATGCTCTGTGTTACTGTGACCTGACATTACATTTCCATGTTACAGCAGTATTACTGGCAGCTCACTAGAAAGTGGACCTTACTCGGATCTGTGTGTGTGTGTGTGTGTGTTGTGTTTGACCTGGAAGCGCATCTTGCTCTCTCCCCTCTCCCTCTCTCTCTTGTGCAGGTTGACCATGAAGCTTTCATAGCACTCCTTCCAGAACAGAGCCATGGTCTCATGACCCTGACTAAACGTCTCAATCTCATACTGCTTCATGTAGGGGATGATCTGAGGACAGAGAACCAATCAAACCTGCTTGTTCTGTTCATCTCAGGCTCGCTCCCTCAGCACTGGACAGATTTATCAAAAAAGGATTTTCTCAATACGTTTCTTTCTGCTCTTCAAGAGTTGAATGACTTAGCAATGATTTAGTAAGGCATTGAACCAGCTCCTCACGTATTTGTCGAGGTAGACCCTCCACTCGGGGGAGTTGCAGTACAGCTGGAAGTCCTCGAAGAAGGAGGGGCTGCCGTTGGTGTCAGGCATCTGGGGGAGGTGCAGCTCCATGTACAGCAGCTTGTTCACCTGCAGACAACAACATAATACAAGAGATTAGACAATAATACAAAGTGTTGTGAGGTATTGACATGTTACAGACCAAAAGCATTTTGTTTTTATTCATTCGATTTAAATAATGGTGGCTAGTAATCCTGGACTACAAAGCATATTCAGAGAATCCATTGAAATCTCTCTTTAGTCCAGGACTATGTTTAATCTGTGTCCTAGGCACCGGCCCTTGGTGTGACAAATGTTTTGTCTACGTGCCAAGGTTTTGCCGTTATTTAAGAAAACAGTCAGCAAGTCTCTTTGGAATGTTTGATACGGATTCTACTTGATTGTGACTGTTCATCATGCATGTCTTTTTGTGTGTGTGTGTGTGTCTATGCCTGCGTGTGTGTACCTTGGAGAGCAGCGTGCGGAGCAGGGGCACCAGGCACATATAGGTGTCCTCTGTCTGCCCCCCTACAGAGCGTCTCAGGATGCCCTCCACCTTGCCCAGCAGGTAACAGGCCTCGTCCTGAGTCTCCACGCTCTTGGTCTGCAGGATGCCGTTCAGCTTGGCTGTGGCCAAGGCACACACCTGGCAGGAGAGGAGATCACTTACACACACTTCTTATCTGGAGGTGATAAAAACATGATATAAAGACAAGCATTCTGAATAAGATGACCTGATAGTTCATATAGAGAATAGTATCTTAAAATAAGAGGGGTGGGGGGGACGTGATAGAGGGTTATAGTGCCTTCTATGAGACTTAGGGTGAGGCGGGTCGCCCTCAAGGGGGACGAAGCTGAAAAGGTTTGAGTACCACCGGTAGACTGAAAGTAGAGGTATGAAGTGTACAGTTGAACCCACTAACTGTAAGTTGCTCTGGAAAAGAGCGCCTGCTACATTACTCAAATGTAAATGTAAGTGTGTATGTATGCGACACTGGAGAGCTTCTCACCTGGGGTTCTTCCTGGGCCATGAAGCCCAGCAGAAGCCTCAGGCCCACCTGGGACAGCTGCAGCCACTGGGCCCCTGACGAGTACCACACCATTAGACTGTCCATCAGAGTCACTGTCTCCTCCAGGACCTAGAAGAAAACAATCATGGAATCAAATCACCTCTTACATGGATTGTTATTCAATTGGTTTATAATTATTTAACATAGCCTAATTGTGGATTGCAGTCACTCTTTGGCAATAGACTGATTTCAATGTAACAAATGTCTTCATATGTCAAATCACTGAACTATCACTTTACAATGGTATGACATTCATACATACTGCCAAAGATGGAGTAATAACAATACCTTCTCTGTCCACAGGGCGGGGTTGACCAGGCCCTCGGCCTGCAGGAAGTCCTGCACAACGTGGAGCAGCCGCACAGCGTTCTCGGTGTGCTGGGGCAACATGGCCGCCGTGGCCTCCCGGTTGTCAGTCACAGCCCACTCCAGCATCCTCTCCATCAGACTGGGTGAGAGGGAGGGATAACAGAAGGAGAGGAGAGGAAAGTAAAAGAGCGAGAGAGAGAGAGAGAGCGAGACAGAGAGATAGTGTCAAACAAAATGTGAATAAACACCAGAGAACCAGACTCTTCAAGACTGATGCGACTGAACACTAAACATATTGCACATTGAACAGCCACAACGTCACCCTGCAGGCTGGTTCCTACTCCTCACTACAGTCATCACGTCACCCAGCAGGCTGGTTCCTACTCCTCACTACAGTCATCACGTCACCCAGCAGGCTGGTTCCTACTCCTCACTACAGTCATCACGTCACCCTGCAGGCTGGTTCCTACTCCTCACTACAGTCATCACGTCACCCTGCGGGCTGGTTCCTACTCCTCACTACAGTCATCACGTCACCCTGCGGGCTGGTTCCTACTCCTCACTACAGTCATCACGTCACCCTGCAGGCTGGTTCCTACTCCTCACTACAGTCATCACGTCACCCAGCAGGCTGGTTCCTACTCCTCACTACAGTCATCACGTCACCCTGCGGGCTGGTTCCTACTCCTCACTACAGTCATCACGTCACCCTGCTGGCTGGTTCCTACTCCTCACTACAGTCATCACGTCACCCTGCAGGCTGGTTCCTACTCCTCACTACAGTCATCACGTCACCCTGCAGGCTGGTTCCTACTCCTCACTACAGTCATCACGTCACCCTGCAGACTGGTTCCTACTCCTCACTACAGTCATCACGTCACCCTGCAGGCTGGTTCCTACTCCTCACTACAGTCATCACGTCAACCTGCAGGCTGGTTCCTACTCCTCACTACAGTCATCACGTCACCCTGCAGGCTGGTTCCTACTCCTCACTACAGTCATCACGTCACCCTGCAGACTGGTTCCTACTCCTCACTACAGTCATCACGTCACCCTGCGGGCTGGTTCCTACTCCTCACTACAGTCATCACGTCACCCTGCGGGCTGGTTCCTACTCCTCACTACAGTCATCACGTCACCCTGCAGGCTGGTTCCTACTCCTCACTACAGTCATCACGTCACCCTGCAGGCTGGTTCCTACTCCTCACTACAGTCATCACGTCACCCTGCAGGCTGGTTCCTACTCCTCACTACAGTCATCACGTCACCCTGCAGGCTGGTTCCTACTCCTCACTACAGTCATCACGTCACCCTGCAAGAATATTTAGTAACAAAATGGTGTCTTTTTAAACTAATATCTTTGTGAGACTGGACCTTTTTAATTGAACGTAATATCTCGTGTTTGTTGTCTAAATGGAACTGTGCATTCTGCATATTTTCAGTCTTGTCAACTAGGAATGAAATAAATCAACTGTAAGAAATGCCTGTGTCCACCTGAGCTTGATGTGGTCGACAGGCAGCAGCAGCTCGTTGGTAGCGCCCAGCTTGGTGAGGGCAGAGAACACCTGCCCCCGCTCCAGCCAGGCGGCGTCGTCCGAGCCCTCCACGCCTCGCCACATTACGCACAGCACGATCTCCAGCAGCATGCGAGACAGCTCCTCCTCCGTCCGCTAGGGGGAGACAGAGAGGAGGGAGTCAGTGAGTCACATCCAGGTACAGATAGACACAGAGGGGTCCCCTGTGTCTGAGGGACATAGGAACACTCTGGCACCACAGAGGAAACCAATAGCGTAGATACAGAAGCCCCCAATAGGGTGGATACAGAAGAAACCAATAGGGTAATCTGGATCCCTACCAAGAATTAGCTTTCAAATATCCAATTTGAGCAGCTGAAGGAAAGGAAGACAATTTATACTATTGATATACAGCCACTGACTAGCCAGACTGTTCCTAGGGCCTTCAGGAAACCACCTAGAGGAAACCACTTTAGTCTATTGATATACAGCCACTGACTTGCCAGACTGTTCCTAGGGCCTTCAGGAAACCATCTAGAGGAAACCACTTTAGTCTATTGATATACAGCCACTGTGACTAGCCAGACTGTTCCTAGGGCCTTCAGGAAACCACTTTAGTCTATTGATATACAGCCACTGTGACTAGCCAGACTGTTCCTAGGGCCTTCAGGAAACCACCTAGAGGAAACCACTTTAGTCTATTGATATACAGCCACTGACTTGCCAGACTGTTCCTAGGGCCTTCAGGAAACCATCTAGAGGAAACCACTTTAGTCTATTGATATACAGCCACTGACTTGCCAGACTGTTCCTAGGGCCTTCAGGAAACCATCTAGAGGAAACCACTTTAGTCTATTGATATACAGCCACTGACTTGCCAGACTGTTCCTAGGGCCTTCAGGAAACCATCTAGAGGAAACCACTTTAGTCTATTGATATACAGCCACTGTGACTAGCCAGACTGTTCCTAGGGCCTTCAGGAAACCATCTAGAGGAAACCACTTTAGTCTATTGATATACAGCCACTGTGACTAGCCAGACTGTTCCTAGGGCCTTCAGGAAACCACTTTAGTCTATTGATATACAGCCACTGTGACTAGCCAGACTGTTCCTAGGGCCTTCAGGAAACCATCTAGAGGAAACCACTTTAGTCTATTGATATACAGCCACTGTGACTAGCCAGACTGTTCCTAGGGCCTTCAGGAAACCATCTAGAAGAAACCACTTTAGTCTATTGATATACAGCCACTGTGACTAGCCAGATTGTTCCTAGGGCCTTCAGGAAACCATCTAGAGGAAACCACTTTAGTCTATTGATATACAGCCACTGTGACTAGCCAGACTGTTCCTAGGGCCTTCAGGAAACCATCTAGAGGAAACCACTTTAGTCTATTGATATACAGCCACTGTGACTAGCCAGATTGTTCCTAGGGCCTTCAGGAAACCATCTAGAGGAAACCACTTTAGTCTATTGATATACAGCCACTGTGACTTGCCAGACTGTTCCTAGGGCCTTCAGGAAACCACTTTAGTCTATTGATATACAGCCACTGTGACTAGCCAGACTGTTCCTAGGGCCTTCAGGAAACCACTTTAGTCTATTGATATACAGCCACTGACTTGCCAGACTGTTCCTAGGGCCTTCAGGAAACCATCTAGAGGAAACCACTTTAGTCTATTGATATACAGCCACTGTGACTAGCCAGACTGTTCCTAGGGCCTTCAGGAAACCATCTAGAGGAAACCACTTTAGTCTATTGATATACAGCCACTGTGACTAGCCAGACTGTTCCTAGGGCCTTCAGGAAACCATCTAGAGGAAACCACTTTAGTCTATTGATATACAGCCACTGTGACTAGCCAGACTGTTCCTAGGGCCTTCAGGAAACCACTTTAGTCTATTGATATACAGCCACTGTGACTAGCCAGACTGTTCCTAGGGCCTTCAGGAAACCATCTAGAGGAAACCACTTTAGTCTATTGATATACAGCCACTGTGACTAGCCAGACTGTTCCTAGGGCCTTCAGGAAACCATCTAGAGGAAACCACTTTAGTCTATTGATATACAGCCACTGTGACTAGCCAGATTGTTCCTAGGGCCTTCAGGAAACCATCTAGAGGAAACCACTTTAGTCTATTGATATACAGCCACTGTGACTAGCCAGACTGTTCCTAGGGCCTTCAGGAAACCATCTAGAGGAAACCACTTTAGTCTATTGATATACAGCCACTGTGACTTGCCAGACTGTTCCTAGGGCCTTCAGGAAACCACTTTAGTCTATTGATATACAGCCACTGTGACTAGCCAGACTGTTCCTAGGGCCTTCAGGAAACCACTTTAGTCTATTGATATACAGCCACTGACTTGCCAGACTGTTCCTAGGGCCTTCAGGAAACCATCTAGAGGAAACCACTTTAGTCTATTGATATACAGCCACTGTGACTAGCCAGACTGTTCCTAGGGCCTTCAGGAAACCACCTAGAGGAACCCACTTTAGTATATTGATATACAGCCACTGTGACGTGCCAGACTGTTCCTAGGGCCTTCAGGAAACCATCTAGAGGAAACCACTTTAGTCTATTGATATACAGCCACTGTGACGTGCCAGACTGTTCCTAGGGCCTTCAGGAAACCATCTAGAGGAAACCACTTTAGTCTATTGATATACAGCCACTGTGACGTGCCAGACTGTTCCTAGGGCCTTCAGGAAACCATCTAGAGGAAACCACTTTAGTCTATTGATATACAGCCACTGTGACGTGCCAGCTACCCTGAAGAGTAGAGGAAACCACTATAGACAGGTGTCTCACCTCAGCGCAGGTGAACGACTCCCCCAATGACACGTTGTCGCTGAACAGGAAGCTGTCCTCGGTGAGGGACGCCGACGAGGCATCTGGGAAGGCCTTGGCTGACGTCTCCAGCGGCGATGGCGTGCTGACCATGCTCCCCGGCGTCTGGTTGCCGCTCTCCCCGCCCTCATAGGCACTCATGTGGGACAGGTCCAAACTCAAACCCCCTGCTTTCCCTCCCCCAGAGGCCCAGGGCTTGAGCAACTGGCCCTCCCCAATCTGACTAATGGGCGTGTCCAGAAGCGAAAGTACATCCCCGTTTTCAAGACTATCCACTGATCTTCTGGAGCTCATGCTGAGGCGGTCTTCATCCACCAGTCTTCCGGCGCTGCCTGCTCGGCCCCTCCTCTCCAGGGGCAGTTCTAGGCGGCTGCCGCTGCCCCGGCTGAGGTTGAGGTCCAGGCTGCAGGTGCTGGCAGCATCGCCCCGCCCCGGGCCGCCCTCGCAGGGGGAGCGCAGGAACAGCCTCATCAGGGTCTCCTGCCAGCACAGCTGTCTGGAGATCTCCCGCGCCGCGTCCTGCTGGGACTGGAGGAGCTGGTACAGCTAGAGGGAGAGAGAGCAGTAATATTACTACCTGAGTATTCATTACTGCTCATTTAACATTACTGACCTGTTATTTATTATTCAATGAGTATTACGCTTACTTTTATGTTATTTATTTATGTCAATGATTAAATCTTTTTGGGGGATAGAGAAAGAACGAGGGATGCAGGGAGGGAAGGAATGATAGCGAGGGAGAGAGAGGAGGAAGGATAGAGAGAGGGGAAGGAGGAATGATAGAGAGAGGGGAAGGAGGAAGGATAGAGAGGGGGGAAGGAGGAAGGATAGAGGGGGAGGAGGAAGGATAGAGGGGGGAGGAGGAAGGATAGAGGGGGAGGAGGAAGGATAGAGGGGGGAGGAGGAAGGATAGAGAGAGGGGAAGGAGGAAGGATAGAGGGGGAGGAGGAAGGATAGAGGGGGGAGGAGGAAGGATAGAGGGGGAGGAGGAAGGATAGAGGGGGGAGGAGGAAGGATAGAGGGGGGAGGAGGAAGGATAGAGGGGGGAGGAGGAAGGATAGAGGGGGGAGGAGGAAGGATAGAGAGAGGGAGATGGATAGAGGGACAGAATAGAGCTTTATGAAGATCAAAACCTGATATTTTAGCACAAGCACATAATCGCTTTTATAATACCTTAATTTCAAAGATTTCAAAGTAATATCAGGCATTTCCGTTTATGGTTGATGTTGTGATGTAATTATTATGGATATCAACATCTGGTATGTAGGAAGATGTCTGTTTCTACCCTGAGGACAGGCTTATACCTGTATGTGTGTCGTTTTATTAACTTAGTGTGTGTGCGTGCTCTGTTCCCTCACCCTATTGCACACGAGCAGGCGTACGCTGGGCCCGGCCCGGTGAGTCAGCTGGACCAGGGCCATAAGGTCCTTGTAGCTCACCACATGATCTAGGGGGGGGTCAAAGGTCAACATGATGAGCCATAGCCATATAATTTAGTAGAGTACACATTGACTGTATCTCTATCTGTTGGGCCACACCATAGTACTGGGTCATGTTCAGTAGGGCACACCGTATAAAAACATTTTGCAACGGAAGGCAGAAATGTGTGTTCAGGAAGTACCTCACTGTTTCTAAACGTTTTGTCCCAGCTGAACATAACCCTAATTGATCTGTCCATATAACTGAATGGGTAAAACACGGGTCCCGTGTGGCTCAGTTGGTAGAGCATGGTGTTTGCAACGCCAGGGTTGTGGGTTCGATTCCCACGGGGGACCAGTACGGATAATTTTTTTTAATGAAATGTATGCATTCACTACTGTAAGTCACTCCGGATAAGAGCGTCTGCTAAATGACTAAAATGTAAATCTGAAGTACACTGGAGAAACATTGATTTCCTTCTCCTGCCCTTTGCCCACACAAACCTCACTGCAGAACCGCCCTGACTCTCACCAGTCATTTATTTATTTATGGAGAGGAAGCCATTCTCTGCAGTCTGTACTCCCTGCAACTTCAGCCTCACCCGAGCCAATCATTCAGCCCTCAACGCTTCATTGATTGCCCACTAAATCACACTCCCATGGAGTCACAGGAGTAGAGCCAGCCAATCAAAACTATGCAAGGGCTGAACACCACATCTACAAAGGTCTATAGGGACAACTGGGTAAAGCGGAGTCAGGACTAATTCCTTTTTATTGGCCAATGAAATGAAACCACTTCACCTGCGTTACTGTAGATATTACTTGGGTAAAAAAACAAAAAAACATTTGTATTGCCTTTTACTATTTAATTTGTTTGCTGTTTTGTATGTATTTGTTAAGTTGCAAATGAATTACCCTTCGGACACAATAACTATTTATTGAATGGAATTTAAAAACGACGTTGATGATTGGCTGTTGAAGGAGCCGTCTCCAACCATCGAGTGATCTAGTCCCCAGAAACATATTTGAATAATGGTATGGTGGACACTGACAGGGTGTGAGAAGGGGTGGGAGGGACACCGTCACCCACCTGTGTGGAGCACCTGGTTGAGCAGGCTCTTGACGAGGGAGGGGGTGATGTGGAGGTCAGAGAAGAGCAGGGAGAGACCAGAGTATCCCACCTCCCTCAGCTTCAGCCTCTGCTTGTTCTTCTCATAGACACGGTCGCAGCGCAGCATGCGGTCAAACATCTGGACTCACACACGGCAAAGACCATTAAATGATGTTACATTAGCAGCATTCAATGTCCAAAAGAGAAAGGTCTTGTATAGTACCTAATGAAAGTATTGACTCATCTGCACAACATAACCAACTCCACATATTCAAAGTAATATTACATTTAAAAATAAATCCAGAACATTTCCAGGCCAGTAAGTTCTCCATGTCCAACACAGACAAATTCAGAAGTCCCATCGCTCAAAACCACAACACACTTAAACATACCTGTGTATTGTGTGTGTGTGTGTGTGTGTGTGGACAGGTTTATGTTATGTGTGAGGAGGTCCCTCACCTTGAAGACGAGCTCTCGGAGGCGGTCTGAGTGTTTGGTGTTGAGCAGCAGGGCATAGCAGGAGTCGGCAGCCCCCGGCTCAAACAGCAGCAGGAAAAGCTGGTCCCTGGCAGCACTGGTCTGGAGCAAACTTAGCAGCAACTCTATCACTCCACACAGCTAGACGGACACACACACAGACATTTGGTTAGCAACTCCACCAAGGCGCCCGCCCCCACACACACACACTAGGATTGAGTTAAGTGGAGAGAGCAAGTAAATGACGAGTGAGGTTTCAGGGACTGAACAGTCTAATAATGGGTAGGATGGAGAGGAGACAGAACAGTCTAATAATGGGTAGGATGGAAAGGAGACAGACCAGTCTAATAATGGGTAGGAGGATGGAGAGGAGACAGAACAGTCTAATAATGGGTAGGAGGATGGAGAGGAGACAGAACAGTCTAATAATGGGTAGGAGGATGGAGAGGAGACAGAACAGTCTAATAATGGGTAGGATGGAGAGGAGGCAGAACAGTCTAATAATGGGTAGGATGGAGAGGAGACAGAACAGTCTAATAATGGGTAGGATGGAGAGGAGACAGACCAGTCTAATAATGGGTAGGATGGAGAGGAGACAGACCAGTCTAATAATGGGTAGGATGGAGAGGAGACAGACCAGTCTAATAATGGGTAGGATGGAGAGGAGACAGACCAGTCTAATAATGGGTAGGAGGATGGAGAGGAGACAGACCAGTCTAATAATGGGTAGGAGGATGGAGAGGAGACAGAACAGTCTAATAATGGGTAGGAGGATGGAGAGGAGACAGAACAGTCTAATAATGGGTAGGAGGATGGAGAGGAGACAGAACAGTCTAATAATGGGTAGGATGGAGAGGAGGCAGAACAGTCTAATAATGGGTAGGATGGAGAGGAGACAGAACAGTCTAATAATGGGTAGGATGGAGAGGAGACAGAACAGTCTAATAATGGGTAGGATGGAGAGGAGACAGAACAGTCTAATAATGGGTAGGATGGAGAGGAGACAGAACAGTCTAATAATGGGTAGGATGGAGAGGAGACAGAACAGTCTAATAATGGGTAGGATGGAGAGAAGAAACTGCGGAGGATGAACACTTGACATTGCAGGGAGCATATGTCACATGCCATGATGTCACAGGCCGTGTATAGAAACCTATGTAAGAGGATAAGACAGACAGGAAAAAGAGCCGGAGGAAAGGAGGGAGAGAGGAAGGACACAGACACACAGGAAACAGATCCTCATTGAATGCCAGGCGTATAAATCCTGTGTGAAGTGAGTGGATGGGAGGCTGGGCCTTGAGAGACAGAGGCCTGCCACAGTCAGTTAAACAGAGCAGCCAGCTGAAGGCTATTAGAGGGGGAAAGCTTTCTTCCAGAGGTCTAGGTAACCAGCAGGCCAGGGACCAGGGCTATCCTTAGTGTAGCCGCAGGCTGTAAACACACAGCCCTCACCACTGTGCCAGGCACAGAGCTGGCAGCTGCTCCCTCATCGGCACCACAGCAATGGTCCTCATAGGATTTCTAAGTGTTATTCCAGTACATGGATATTAAAGACAACTTAGGTTTATTCAGAGGGTCAATAAGTGAGAGAGATTGAATTGCACTCGGTCTTCCACATTGGGTAATAGCCAGTCTTAACCATCTTGTCTTCAATGGAACTCATATGGAGGGGAGTCCTCTGACTACAGGACATCTGCTTTATACATGTTAATCCATGATAAGATGCATGGCTTCATTAGTGGTAATATTGTAACAGAGACAAAGATTCTGACAAGTCATGGACCGTCATCTGTCCGTTCCTCCCTTCCATCCATCCCTCACCTGTTCCTCGTCTCCGATGGCGGCGATGTATCCCAGAATGCTGTGCATCTCCTCCTGGGTCAAACCCTTGCTGATGTAATACTTCAGGAGGCCGCAGAGGGATGCTCGGATGGTCTGATTGTCGTCTTCACTAATATCTCCCTCCCTGCTGACACTCTTACTAACAGATTAAGAATCATTTATTTAAAAAATATATATATTTAACAAATATTATTTTATGACAAATCAAGTTGACTGTAGAACTTGTACAGTTATTACAATACATACATCTCATGTAACAGATGGAGCTAGAGTAGGACAATTATGAATCATGAGTAAAAACCAGACGCTGAGCATTCTGGGAGATGGAGTCCCACCCGTAGTAAAGGCGAATGGTGTCCAGTAGAAACTGAACTCCGTATTTCTTCCGGAACTGCTTCCTGTTTTCTTTGATGACGGTGGACATGTACTGGATGTGACCTTCATCACCACGAGAAACAAGAGTCACACACACAGGGATGGATAGGTTACATTCTAAATGTAATCCATTACGGTTACTAGCTCCCTGTCAAAAATGGAATCAGTAACGGAACTTTTGGATTACCCAAAATCTAACTTAATTACTGTCAGTTACTTTTGGATTACTTTCCCCTTAAGAGGCATTATGCCGTGTTCACGTTCTAGTCAGAACTAGCAAACTCTGAAATTTCCCGACTTGCTAACTCGTAGTTATACACGTGCCGCGTTCAACCAGTTAGCAAGTCGGAAAGTTCAGAGTTCCGACTAGCAGGTGAATGTAGCATTAGAAGACAAAAAGGGTCCATCAAACGCATGTGGTGTGTCATAGTGGTCTCTGACTTGCTCAGGTGGAACAAACTTCAACTTGTTCCTGGATTTGCAACCAATCACACTCTCATATCGACTCACACGTGAACCCCCCCACACAGACCGATGGTCCCAGGTGCTCACCGATGCGCAGGGGGAAGTCTCCCAGGTTCCAGATGCTGAAGTTGAACAGAAGGTGTGTGTGGAGTTGCTGCAGCAGCTGTTGGTTCTTTTCATAGGTAACCTGCTCCACCAGGAGCTGAGCAGACACCAAGACACTCACATCCACCAGACTGGCAGGCAGCTACACAGAGAGAAAAACACACATGCAAACAGAGAGAATTAGTGAGAGTGAGTGTGAGTGTGAGTGTGAGAGTGAGAGAGTGTGAGAGTGAGAGAGTGAGAGAGTGAGAGAGTGAGAGAGTTGATAATGCGCCGGAGGGGAAGGCTGCCGTTTTACGGACTCCTAACCAACTGTGGTATTTTGTGTGTTTTTTTTGCATTGCTCGTAACTTATTTTGTACAAATGTTGCTGGTCTCTTATGACCGAAAATAGCTTCTGGATATCAGAACAGTAATTACTGATCTCGAACTGGACGAAGATTATTTCTTTAATGAGTCTGACGAGAAGGATATACAGCTTCTCCGAGACCAGGCCCAAATCCATGTCATTCACGTGAAAAAAATACGGAAATACAGGGGGGGAGATTGGGGTGCCTTGTGAGAATCGTTGGCAAGTGTGTAACCTGCCTCAAACATCCGTTCTATTGGCCAACGTGCAATCACTGGAAAATAAACTGGATGATCTCCGCACGAGACTATCCTACCAACAGGACATTAAATACTGTAATATCTTATGTTTCACCGAGTCGTAGCTAAACGATGACACAATTAAATATTCAGTTGGCTAGGTTTTCCTTGCATCGGCAGGACAGAATAGCTACATCTGGTAAGATGTGGGGTGGGGGTGTGTCTATTTGTCAATAACAGCTGGTGCGCGATGTCTAATATTAATCAAATCAAATTTATTTATATAGCCCTTCGTATATCAGCTGAAATCTCAAAGTGCTGTACAGAAACCCAGCCTAAAACCCCAAACAGCAAGCAATGCATGTGAAAGAAGCACGGTGGCTAGGAAAAACTCCCTAGGAAAAACTCCCTAGAAAGGCCAAAAACCTAGGAAGAAACCTAGAGAGGAACCAGGCTATGAGGGGTGGCCAGTCCTCTTCTGGCTGTGCCGGGTGGATATTATAACAGAACATGGTCAAGATGTTAAAATGTTCATAAATGACCAGCATGGTCAAATAATAATAATCATTGTAGTTGTCGAGGGTGCAACAAGCACGTCCGGTGAACAGGTCAGGGTTCCGTAGCCGCAGGCAGAGGAGGTTAAGGAGGTCTTGAGGTATTGCTCGCCTGAGATAGTGTGATCTACAGCTTATCATGAGGTACTCTATCTACCAAGAGAGTTTTCATCTATATTTTTTGTGGCAGTCTATTTACCACCACAAACTGATGCTGGCACTAAGACCACACTCAATGAGCTGTATAAGGCCATAAGCAAATAAGAAAATACTCATCCTAGTGGGCGGGACTTTAATGCAGGCAAACTTAAATTTGTGTTACCTAATTTCTACCAGCATGTCACAAAAAAACTATAGACACCTTTACTACACACACCGAGACGCATACAAAGCTCCCCCTCGCCCTCTATTTGGCAAATCTGACCATAATTCTTACAAGCAAAAACTAAAGAAGGAAGTATCAGTGACTTGCTGAATACGGAAGTGGTCAGATGACGCGGATGCTACGCTACAGGACTGTTTTGCTAGCAGAGACTGGAATATGTTTCGGGATTCATCCAATGGCATTGAGAGTATACCACCTCAGTCACCGGCTTCATCAATAAGTGCATCGACGACGACGACGACGCCCCCCCCCCCCAGTGACTGTACGTACATATCCCAACCAGAAGCCATGGATTACAGGCAACATCCTCACTGAGCTAAAGGCTAGAGCTGCTGCTTTCAAGGAGCGGGACACTAACCCGGAAGCATTCAAGAAAGCCCGCTATGCCCTCAGACGAACAGGCAAAGCGTAAATACAGGACTAAGATTGAATTCTACTACACTGGCTCTGACGCTCGTCGGATGTGTCAGGGCTTGCAAACTATTACGGACTACAAAGGAAAACCCAGCCGCAAGCTACGCAGTGACGCGAGCCTACCAGACGAGCTAAATGCCTTTTATGCTCGCATCGAGGCAAGCAACACTGAAGCATGCATGAGAACACCAGCTGTTCCGGACGACTGTGAACACTCTCTCCGTAGCCGATGTGAGCAAGACCTTTAAACAGTTCAACATTCACAAGGCCGCTGGGCCAGACAGATTACCAGGACGCGTACTCGGAGCATGCGCGGACCAACTGGCAAGTGTCTTCACTGACATTTTCAACCCTCTCCCTGACCGAGTCTGTAATACCTACATGTTTCAAGCAGACCACTATAGTCCCTGTTCCCAAGGAAGCGAAGGTAACCTGCCTAAATGATTACCGCCTGTGGCACTCATGTCGGTGGCCATGAAGTGCTTTGAAAGGCTGGTCATGACTCACATCAACACCATTATCCCAGAAACCATAGACCCACTCCAATTTGCATACCACCCCAACAGATCCACAGATGACGCAATCTCAATCGCACTCCAACACTGGCCTTTCCCACCTGGACAAAAGGAACACCTATGTGAGAATGCTGTTCATTGACAAGAGCTCAGCGTTCAACACCATAGTGCCCACAAAGCTCATCACTAATTTAAGGACCATGGGACTAAACACCTCCCTCTGCAACAATTAAGCAAATGGCAACCTGGAACATTTACATTGACAACCCCCCCCCCCCCCTTTCTTTTTTACACTGCTGCTACTCACTGTTTATCATCTATGCATAGTCACTTTACCCCCATCTACATGTACAAAGAGAGAATGAAAGAGCCAGAGTGAGAGAGAGACAAACAGACAAAGAAAGCGTTAACAGAGTGTCTAAACCTTCTGCATCAGTCCCCCCAGGGTGGCTACTCCATGGGAGTGCAGCAGGCTCTCCTGGTTGATGGGGTGACGCTGCAGGAAGTGCTTCAGCACCAGCAGGAACGTGGCAACCAGGTTCTTCTCCAGACGCGCCTCTGAAACACACACAGGCACACATTTAGTTTCAGTTCAATAACTGTAATGCTTGTATTATCACCTAAAGCTAAACATGTGTTTGGGGACTCACCTGAGGACCTGTTGGAGGGCAAGATGACCCAGTCCCCATCCCCAGGGGAGGTGGCCACGTCAGGGGTGGGGCTGATCAACTCTGACCCCGTGGGGTCGGCAGCGGTGTGGTTCTCAGAGGTCAGCAGGGTGAGTTGCTCCAGGATGGGGAAGAGGACAGGTAGACCTCCCACGCAATTGATCATATCCTGAACACAGGAGTGTGAATCAGAACGGGGAAAATGAACCAGAGGCAGAATCAGAACGGGGAAAATGAACCAGAGGCAGAATCAAAACGGGGAAAATGAACCAGGGGCAGAATCAGAACGGGGAAAATGAACCAGAGGCAGAATCAGAACGGGGAAAATGAACCAGGGGCAGAATCAGAACGGGGAAAATGAACCAGGGGCAGAATCAAAACGGGGAAAATGAACCAGGGGCAGAATCAGAACGGGGAAAATGAACCAGGGGCAGAATCAGAACGGGGAAAATGAACCAGGGGCAGAATCAGAACGGGGAAAATGAACCAGGGGCAGAATCAGAACGGGGAAAATGAACCAGAGGCAGAATCAGAACGGGGAAAATGAACCAGAGGCAGAATCAGAACGGGGAAAATTAACCAGAGACCGAATAAGAAAGGAGGAAATAATCAGAGACTGCATTGAATATAATTTTGCCCTGTAACCATCCCCCAAGACAACACCCTATTGCCTGGCTGGGGTTGGAAACAGGAATCTTGCAGCTACTGATTGACTTATGTAACCTCTACACTACATACCACCCATCAACCAGCCAATCAAATATTCAACAATAAAATTAGGAGAATATGTTGTCATTCCTAAATCATACCTTGATGTCCCAGTTGACAACCTTGTTCCCAGTCAGACGCCCATGGAGGAGGTTGGGGGACAGGTCCAGACAGATGGGGTTACGACAAGCCTATAGGAACCAGGAGACATATTTCCTTGTTACACCGCCTGTCACAACTGACAAGCCTACAGGAACCAGGAGACATATTACCTTGTTACACCGCCTGTCACAACTGACAAGCCTATAGGAACCAGGAGACATATTTCCTTGTTACACCGCCTGTCACAACTGACAAGCCTATAGGAACCAGGAGACATATTTCCTTGTTACACCGCCTGTCACAACTGACAAGCCTATAGGAACCAGGAGACATATTTCCTTGTTACACCGCCTGTCACAACTGACAAGCCTGTAGGAACCAGGAGACATATTTCCTTGTTACACCGCCTGTCACAACTGACAAGCCTATAGGAACCAGGAGACATATTTCCTTGTTACACCGCCTGTCACAACTGACAAGCCTACAGGAACCAGGAGACATATTTCCTTGTTACACCACCTGTCACAACTGACAAGCCTATAGGAACCAGGAGACATATTTCCTTGTTACACCGCCTGTCACAACTGACAAGCCTACAGGAACCAGGAGACATATTTCCTTGTTACACCGCCTGTCACAACTGACAAGCCTATAGGAACCAGGGGAACTAATGAATTGTTACAATGCCTGTCATAACTGACAAGCCTATAGGAACCAGGGGAACTAATGAATTGTTACAATGCCTGTCATAACTGACAAGTCATTAACATCCATGACTGTAATAATAAAGCATGGGCGGGGAGTAATGAGGTAAATGATTGACAGTAGCCTCGTCCAATCACCTTGGGGGAGTAGTGCAGCAGGAGTTTAGTTGCGAGGTCACCGAGCTCTGCCTCCTGGGTCTTGAAAGGAGAAATGCAGTTTGGCCCTGAGAAGAGAAGGAAACCAACCAAAGATAAGATAACATTACTATAACATCCCTGGCCATGTTCCAATGCTCATGAAATGCATCCTTTCTTCATTCGAAGAAATCGCTGTTCTGACAACATCTGATTGACGAGATTTCTCCCCGAAGTGGACATCCAACAGAAATGAAGAGGTGTGAGAAATATGGTGGAAACTTTCTCAGCCAATGCTTACATCAATCTAATGCCTGTAAAAGCATGAAGAGGAGTCAACGGGTGCACACTTCAGGGAGAGAATCAATGGAGAGTCAATAATCCAATCCCGATTAGATCAGAGATTATCTCAAGGAAGGGAGGAAGGAATGTTCAGGGATGCATTTTAAAATCGTTCTATGGGAGAAACCCAATTGCATTTCCCTGAATCCTTGCGTCCTCTCTCGTCGCCTCCTCAAAACCCATTGGATGAGAACATCAGAGGTCCCTCCCTTCTGACCATTTCATCCAGTAGGTTGAGACGGAGGCGAGAAGAGAGGATGTGAGGAATCAAGGAAATGCTATTTAGATTCTCCCCATCTCTCTCACCGGGGCTGCAGAGGGCCTTGATGTGGTTGGGCTGCAGTGCTTCATGGAACACCATGACGCTACCCAGCTGGCCCTGCAGGGAGGTGGGGCTGCCCCACTCGCTGTCCTGCGTCCCCGCCGAGATCAACTTGGTGACCGACTCAGGCTTGCCCCCCAGGAGGCTCCCCCAGCCCTGGGTCGACAGGATGCCCCCCAGGGAGGAGCGGGCGGAAGGGGGCGCCCCGGACAAGGGGGGGTCTGAGATTTGGGAGGGGGGTGGCGTGGTGGTCCGATGGCCTGCTGAGCCGATGCAGCAGGAGGTGAAAGGCTGAGGGGGCAGAAACACAGTCAGGGAACTGAATATGAGTTCACGGCAAAAACACACACACAAATGTATATAAACAACATGCGCACACACAATGTAATTCATGGTAACTCTCACCTCTGTCATGGTTGGGTACTTGAGTGGTGCTGATAGTTTCTGCTGTCCATCTACATAGATGTAAACTAGACTCTGTCCAAACGGCCTCTTCCCCGGTACATGGACTACACCTATACTGTGCTGTGGGCAGAACACACACACACGGGACTCAATCTCCCACAATTCACCCTGTCGGCAGCCAGCCATACAGACCATAGAGATATATCCATTCTAGTGGTCTATATTTAATTCTATGACACAGACAAGCCTACAGAAAAGTGATGATGTCACTCACCCAGAGTGAGTCACAGAAAGAGTAGTCTGGTAGCATCACTGTCATGTACTCCTTCTTGGTGCACACGGCAACCACCAGTACCCCTGCTGAACTGATGAAGGCCTCCAAGCCCGTTCCTCCCGGGGTGAAAAAACTACAGAGGAACAGACAACAGAGCACATTACACACTCTTAACCTGTCTCTCCCCATTCCTCTTTCCGTCCCTCTCTCCCTCGACCCTCCCTCCCTCGACCACCAATTGTACCTCATCCATCCATCCATCCATCCGCCTCTCTCACCCTCCGTCTCTCTCACCCTCCGTCTCTCTCACCCTCCGTCTCTCTCACCCTCCGTCTCTCTCACCCTCCGTCTCTCTCACCCTCCGTCTCTCTCACCCTCCGTCTCTCTCACCTGTACAGCTGCTTCCTCTTGTCCCCCTTGCCGGGCAGTCCCTGCTGGTCCTGGTCCAACGAGAGCCAGGCCAGGAAGCTGAAGGCGGGGCCCGGCCAGCGCATCACCATTGGCACGGCGATGCCAGCCATGCTGGGTGACAGATCAAAGTACTGCATGGCGCTCTCCAGACCCTGCTTCCGCACCATGCCCAGGACCGCCCTCAACACCGGGCCCACGTACGGGTGAGCCTGCCCGGGCTCCAGCGGCCTCAGAAGCCTGAGTAACTGGAGGAGCTCACCACCGCTCAGCGACTGGCTCCCCAGCGACCCTAGCAAACCGACAAGGCTTTCCGCGCACGCCCGGTGCAGGCGAGCGTGGTGCCCAAGGGTGGCGAGGAGTCGCACGGCCATGGCGGCGTTGACGCAGGTGGCGCGCGTCTGTCTGTTGATGCAGCAGAGGCGGCGGAGCCAGTCGGCAGTGAACACCTGCAGCTCAGCAGAGTCCATCTCTGGGAGCCACTGGATGAGGAGGAGCAGGGGCTCCACGTTACTGATGCCCAGGATACCCACCGAGCTGTGTTCACCCTCCACAGCCTGAGAGAGAGAGGGAGGGGAGGGCAGGGAAGGAGAGAGAGAGAGAGAGGGCAGACACGACACATAGCGGGTAAGTGCACAGATATACAGGGGGTTTTATGTCCCAAATGCAACCCTATTCTCTATGTAGAGTGATGCTCCTGTGACTATGAGCCAGAAGACAATATACCCATAATCAGTGTATAGATAGTAGAAGGCTTGTTAGTGCATTTTGGTTTTAGGCCTTACACTAAAAAAGCAATAGGCCTTGTGTTACAGCGGCATTTAAAGTCAATGTAAAATCCAGTCAAAAGTAGTCTACTATGGGGAATAGGTTGGACTTTAATATGAGAAGAACAGAAGAACTCCAGTGACAGAGGGAATCTCTCACCATATTCATCAGTTCCTTCAGCAGGTGTCTGGAGGGCTGGCCCAGGGAGACCAGAACCTCAAACAGGTGAGTGTAGCCAATCCGCTCCTTGAACACCTCCTGTAGGGGCGGGACTAAACTGTTAGCAATACTGTTTGTGTGGATCAGTCTATATATGGATATGTTGGAAGGGTTGTGTGTGTGTGTGTGTGTGTGTGTGTGTGTGGTGTGTGTGTGTGTGTGTAGTTCACCTTTGCAGCAGGTGACTTGTGCATCACCGTCGTCAGGGCTTTGATGGTTGCCACGGCGAGAGAGTCCAGTCGCCCTTGAAACACCTAAGACGATATCAGACCTGTCAATCTTTCTCCTGAGCCAATCCCCATTTCCTTAACCTCTCAGGGGGGTGTGTGCAGTATTGTACGTGAGTGAAACTCGCCCCTTTTTATCCCTGCCTTCATGCAAACAAAATGAATGATTAGGGTTTTTATGACTAATCAAATCATAATTTAAATGATCGTCCTTCTCCGAATATAACATTGACATCATGCTTAAATGATACCTCACTCCACTCGCAGGAATAAAAGGAGGCTGTTGGTGTGTGTGTGTGTGTGTGTGTGTAATCACTGCAGAGGTTTAGGATCTGATTATTTGTGGACAGAAGCTGCAATGTAAGTGCTCATTGCTCTTACTGCCCTTGATATAAAGAGGAAACAGACACGTCAGGCCTTTCTGCTCCAGACAACACCAGGAAAAATGGACATTTCCTGTCAAGAGTCATTGTCTGACTAATATCATAGTACTCTCTGGAGCAGGAAGCTCTGAGTGCTCACCAAAACACTGTATTTTAAGAATATATATTCCTCTCTCCTTCACACAGAGGAACACCAACACACACGGAGGAGCAACGCTTCCTCCTGTCAGCAGACACACTGGCTCAAAGAGCCTCACATACACCCACACACATCCTCTGTCCAGCTCTGCCCATCTCCAAATCGCTCTTTTCTCTCCCTTTAACGGAGTGTAAAACATTCAGTGTGTCTCGGACCGGCTGGAGAGGGTCTGTCCGTGGTGAATGAAAATAAACAGAAAATGAAACCCACAGAAATATCTCTCTCAAACAGATGTTCAGACCACCTCGGCCATGGACGTCCATCAAGACACTAGCCATGGTCTCCATGGTAACACAAGACAGGTGAGGTGATTGGAAACCCACATGACACCAGCAGAGAAACTCAACAGGGTGGGAGGGAGGGGAAGATGACATAAGGGAGGAAACAGAAGAGGGTAGAAGAATGGCATGAGGAAAAGGAAAATGAATGAATGATGGGTAGCAACAAGAGAGAACAAGAGACCACTCCACGACAAGACAACTAGCTGATTAGTTCTTCTCATTGTACTGTAGCTTTGCCCTGTAAACCAACAGTCTACTCTAATGGTGGTTTTAATGCATGCACTGACAGTTATTTGATGTTTCACATAAACTCAGCAAAAAATAGAAATGTGCCTTTTTCTGGACCCAGTCTTTCAAAGATAATTCGTAAAATCCAAATAACTTCACAGATCTTCACGAGTAAAGGGTTTAAACACTGTTTCCCATGCTTGTTCAATGAATGAACATGGACCAGTGGAACGGTCGTTAAGACACTAACAGCTTACAGACGGTAGGAAATTAAGGTCACAGTTATGAAACCTTAGGACACTAAAGAGGCCTTTCTACAGACTCTGGAAAAACACCAAAAGAAAGATGCTCAGGGTACCTGCTCATCTGCGTGAACATGCCTTAGGCATGCTGCAAGGAGGCATGAGGACTTCAGACGTGGCCAGGGCAATAAATTGCAATGTCCGTACTGTGAGGCGCCTAAGACAGAGCTACAGGGAGACAGGACGGACAGCTGATTGTCCTCGCAGTGGCAGACCATGTGTAACAACACCTGCACAGGATCGGTACATCCGAACATCACACCTGCGGGACAGGTACAGGACGGCAACAACAACTGCCCGAGTTACACCAGGAACGCACAATCCCTCCATCAGTACTCAGACTGTCTGCAATAGGCTGAGAGAGGCTGGACTGAGGGTTTGTAGGCCTGTTGTAAGGCAGGTCCTCACCAGACATCACCGGCAACAACGTCGCCTATGGGCACAAACCCATCGTCGCTGGACCCGACAGGACTGGCAAAAAGTGCTCTTCACTGACGAGTCACGGTTTTATCTCACCAGGGGAGATGGTCGGATTCGCATTTATCGTCGAAGGAATGAGCGTTACACCGAGGCCTGTACTCTGGAGCGGGATCGATTTAGAGGTGGAGGGTCCGTCATGGTCTGGGGCGGTGTGTCACAGCATCATCGGACTGAGCTTGTCGTCATTGCAGGCAATCTCAACGCTGTGTGTTACAGGGAAGACATCCTGCTCCCTCATGTGGTACCCTTCCTGCAGGCTCATCCTGACATGACCCTCCAGCATGACAATGCCACCAGCCATACTGCTTGTTCTGTGTGTGATTTCCTGCAAGACAGGAATGTCAGTATTCTGCCATGGCCAGCAAAGAGCCCAGATCTCAATCCCATTGAGCACATCTGGGACCTGTTGGACCGGAGGTTGAGGGCTAGGGCCATTCCCCACAGAAATGTCTGGGAACTTGCAGGTGCCTTGGTGGAAGAGTGGGTAACATCTCACAGCAAGAACTGGCAAATCTGGTGCAGTCCATGAGGAGATGCACTGTAGATACTGACTGTTATTCCACCCCCCCCCTTTGTTCAGGGACACATTATTCCATTTCTGTTAGTCACATGTCTGTGGAACTTGTTCAGTTTATGTCTCAGTTGTTGAATCTTGTTATGTTCATACAAGTATTTACAAATGTTAAGTTTGCTGAAAATAAACGCAGTTGACAGTGAGAGAACGTTTTCTTTTTGCTGTGTTAACAAAAAAAGGTGCAGTGAAATATGTTGTTTTACAGGGTCAGCCATAGTAGTAAGGCGCCCCTGGAGCAAATTAGTGTTAAGTTCGTTCCTCAAGGACACAGACAGATCTTTCCCCTTCACAGGTCGAGTATTCGAACCACCAACCTTTCGGTTACTGGCCCAACACTCTTTCATTGTGTGTGTCTCTCTCTCGGGTTGGGTAATAAAACAAGACATTTCTGTGGACTGTAAGGAAAATGGATGAATAAAGTATTTTTCATCTTCATTCATTAATTCCACAGCTGACCTATAGGAGAGGAGACAGCATAGGTCTGACTGTGGTCAGGTTGCTAGGTAACCATGGGTGGCCATTCCACAGAGTCTGAGTATCGGATTACAGGTGCTCAACTCTGCCTGACTACAAAGGAATACTTTGTAGAGTGTGAAATCACCTGGCCGCATGATAACCAGACCAACAGGTGAGTGTCTGCCTACAGATGATTCACTACAGGTGAGTCTTTGTGACTAAAGCACACTACAGACCAAGAGACACACCGCAGACCACTGCATGTCAAGAGAACACTGCAAAACTACATTAAAGGGTACCAGTGAGTGTTTGTGAGTGCAGGGGAGGCCAGGTGAATAACTGAACTGGGGGGACGGTTTGACCACACTGCAGGTGCTGTTGTTTGCCTTTTGGAGATTGGGCTACTTTCTGTAAAAGTTACTTTGAAGTACTTTCAGACAAATGTTACTGTAAAGACTGCTTGATTGATTGACAGATTGATAGACTGCTTGATTGAATGACAGATTGACAGCTTAATTGATTGATTGACTGCTTGATTGATTGACTGCTTAATTTATCGATTGGCTGCTTAATTTATTGAATGACAGCTTGATAGACAGCTTAATTTATTGATTGATTGATTGATTGATTGATCGATTGTTTCTGACTACAGGGCAGCACAGATGTATGTCTTGTCATGGTGTGGCCATCGTGACGGGGATGGCGGTGATGATAGCATGAGTGACGGTGGTGGCGTGAGTGACAGGTTGACAGGGTGGCAGTATACCTGGGTGTCACTCTCTCCTGTCACTGTCAGTAACCTGTTGGTGAAATCTTTCTGGTCCTTCTCTGCTGTCGTGCACCTAGCATTAACCAGCTGCAGAGTTGAACCAACAACAGGACGTGGTGAGGGGGGGGGGGGGTGAGGGAGAGAGAAAAGAGTGGTGGATGGGGGTCAGAAGGGAAAGGTTGTGACTCAGAGGGGCTGGGTGGGGG
The DNA here is from genome assembly GCF_901001165.1 of Salmo trutta. Lineage (NCBI taxonomy): Eukaryota > Metazoa > Chordata > Actinopteri > Salmoniformes > Salmonidae > Salmo > Salmo trutta. Next base: position 53,770 of record NW_021822200.1, on the reverse strand, counting down.
GGTTAGTGCTTCCTAAGTGCTCCAGCACTAAGTGGGGAGGTAAAGTCATAACATGCACAGTGAGCCTGAATAGAAAGGCTCACACACAGTGTAAGGTAACACTATGCTTCCAAGACAAAGTTACCTCGATACGCTGAGGAAAAACACACACAGTAAACAGTAGGCTAAGACCCCCCCCCCCCCCAATCCTCATGTTCAACATGCTTTGTGCCAGGGCTGAGCGAGACCATACCTTGCTGTTCTGTAGTAGGCGTGTCAGGTGCTCGAAGCAGTTGCTGTTGAGGAAGATGGCCTGCAGGACGGGACGGTCCGAACACAGGAACATATCCCTGATAGTGTCTGGAGGTCACAGACACAGGAGAAGAAAAAGGGGAATGGGATATGAGAGAGCGATAAGGGGAAAGAGAGGAGGAGAGAGAGAGCGAGAGATCCTTCATAAACTCTTTATAAAGGCCTCTCTCTAAGTGCTTCAGTAATCATGGAAATCAAAAGTCAGGTGACAGTGGTCAACACTCAACCTATACTAGGTGCTAGTGGTAATGTAAGTAGTTCAGTAAACCACACTGGTATGAAGAGTAACCTTGTCTAAGACCTGAAGACTTGCGTTAGCTTCCTGAGCTAATGCCTAGACTTTAGCTCAGTGGGCTATTGCAGCTTTGTGGCGTACATGACAATCCGGGTTCGGTCACTCACCTAGCATGTGCACCTGCAGCGCTACGAAGCGGCTCTCCCAGTGGCGGCCCAGCACCTTATGACCTTTGACCCCTTGCTGCACGGCCGCTGCCGCCGGATCAGAGTTGAGCAGTTTGAAGTAGTTCTCCAGCACCGAGCCGATCTCCACCTGTATGAATGAAGGAATGTTATTTTATTACATTTCAAATAAGGTACATTAGCAAATCGATTCAGCCAAATGAAATCAACATACACATTATAAAAAAAATCTGAAGATGAAAAACACTATAAAGTCAACCATCTGACTCTTGTCAGAACAACACCCTCTTCCCTATATAGTGTGAGTAAAAATGACGTTGTCTGAAGAGATAGCATCGACTCTAACTTTATCTTGGCTTGTGCTGGTGACTGTGACCTCCTCCTCCTCAGACCAATTGGCAGTACTCCCAGAACATTGTTCTGGGAACCAAAAAGAGTATCTCAGTTTGGAAAGAAGAAGCCTCGTCAGTCACATGCAGAAACCAACGTTAATAATGAATAATGTAAAACATGCTTTATGACATGTTTGTATAGCAGTACACACACACACACACACTACTTCTCACCCCTGGGCACTCTAAAAGCACTGACCTGTTTACATTAATATGAAATTGTATTTTATTACTATCATGAATGATTAGCTTTTTTAAACTATGATTTGTGAAAGTTCCTAAACTATTGTTAACTGCAATTTATTGAGCTGGGAAAAGAAAACAAATCCATGTTAAAAAAAGATATAACTCTAGTGACCTGGCGTTGGTCTGAGCTGCTGGCCAGGAGGGAGTGGACCACCTCCCTCAGACAGCCCAGGGTGAGCAGGGACTTCCGGTCTGGAGCCTCACTGTCCCAGTCCTCCCTGTCCATGTCTCCCCCCTCATAGTCCCCCAGCACACGCAGCAGAACCTCCATGGTGGCTGGGGAGATGGCTAGTAGAGCATTACGCTGTGGAGGGAGGAAGCCTTCATAAACGCTTTATAAGGCCTCTACATGCTTCAGAAATCATTCACAAGCAAATGTCCTGCTACAGTTTAAAGGGTGGTATATACCACTAAATGTAAATGAGGACCATTGCGTGCTCTACAGTGCATTCGGGAAGTATTCAGTATTTCCACATTGTTACGTTACAGCCTAATTCTAAAATTGATTCAAATCGTTTTTTTCCCCCTCATCAATCTACACACAAACCCCCATAATGACAAAGTAAAAACAGGTTAAGAAATGTTCGCAAATTCACTACAAATAAAAAACAGCATTATCACATTTATGTAAGTATTCAGACCCTTTACTCAGTACTTTGTTGAAGCACCTTAGGCAGCGATTACAGCCTCAAATGTTCTGGGGCAGTGGTTCCCAAACTTTTTATAGTCTCGTACCCCTTCAAACATTGAACCTCCAGCTGCGTACCCCCTCTAGCACCAGGGTCAGCGCACTCTCAAATACTGTTTTTTACGTTACACAACCCGGCTCGTGGGAAGTGACAAAGAGCTCTTATAGGACCAGGGCACAAATAATAATAATCATCAATAATTTTGCTTTTTATTTAGCCATCTTACATATAAATCCTTATTTGTTCATAAAAAATTGTGACTAACTCACCACAGGTTAATGAGAAGGGTGTGCTTGAAAGGATGCACATAACTCTGCAATGTTGTATTGGAGAGTCTCAGTCATAAATCATTTTCCACACAGTCTGTGCCTGTATTTAGTTTCATGCTAGTGAGGTCTGAGAATCCACTCTCACATACACTACCGTTCAAAAGTTTGGGGTCACTTAAAAATGTTTTTGAAAGAAAAGCACATTTTCTATCCATTAAAATAACATCAAATTGATCAGAAATACAGTGAAGACATTGTTAATGTTGTAAAGGACTATTGTAGCTGGAAACCGCAGATTTTTTATGGAATATCTACATAGGCGTACAGAGGCCCATTATCAGCAACCATCACTCCTATGTTTCAATGGCACTTTGTGTTAGCTAATCCACGTTTATCATTTTAAAAAGGCTAATTGATCATTAGAAAACCCTTTTGCAATTATGTTAGCACAGCTGAAAATTGTTGTCCTGATTAAAGAAGCAATAAAACTGGCCTTTAGACTAGTTGAGTATCTGGAGCATCAGCATTTGTGGGTTCGATTACAGGCTCAAAAGGACTTTCTTCTGAAACTCGTCAGTCTATTCTTGTTCTGAGAGGCTATTCCATGCAAGAAATTTCCAAGAAACTGAAGATCTCGTACAACGCTGTGTACTACTCCCTTCACAGAACAGCGCAAACTGGCTCTAACCTTAATAGAAAGAGTGGGAGGCCCCGGTGCACAACTGAGCAAGAGGACAAGTACATTAGAGTGTCTAGTTTGAGAAACAGATGCCTCACAAGTCCTCAACTGGCAGCTTCATTAAATAGTACCCGCAAAACACCAGTCTCAACGTCAACAGTGAAGAGGGGACTCTGGGATGCTTGTGGTCCCAAACTTCTTCCATTTAAGAATGATGGAGGCCACTGTGTTCTTTGGGACTTTCAATGCTGCAGAAATGTTTTGGTACCCTTCCCCAGATCTGTGCCTCGACAAAATCCTGTCTCGGAGCTCTACGAACAATTGCTTCAACCTCATGGCTTGGTTTTTGCTCTGACTTGCACTGTCAACTGTGGGACTTTATATAGACAGGTGTGTGCCTTCCCAAATCATGTCCAATCAATTGAATTTACCACAGGTGGACTCCAATCAAGTTGTAGAAACATCTCAAGGATGATCAATGGAAACAGGATGCACCTGAGCTCAATCTCAAGTCTCATTGCAAAGGTTCTGAATAGTTAGGTAAATTATGTATTTGTTTTTATTTTTAATAAATGTATAAACATTTCTTTAAAAAAAACTTTTCACTTTGTCATTATGGGGGATTGACTAGATTGATGAGGAAATTGTTTTATTTAATAGATTTTAGAATAAGGCTGTAACGTAACAAAATGTGGAAAAAGTCTAGGGGTCTGAATACGTTCCAAAAGCACTGTATAAATACCTGGGTGTCTGGTTAGACTGTAAACTCTCCTTCCAGACTCACATCAAGCATCTCCAATCCAAAATTACATTTAGTATCGGCTTCCTATTTCACAACAAAGCCTCCTTCACTCACGCTGCCAAACATACCCTCATAAAACTGACCATCCTACCAATCCTTGACTTTGGTGATGACATTTACAAAATAGCCTCCAACACTCTACTCAGCAAACTGGATGTAGTCTATGACAGTGCCATCCGTTTTGTCACCAAAGCCCCATATACTACCCACCACTGCGACCTGTGTGCACTCGTTGGCTGGCCTTCACTACATATTCGTCGCCAAACCCACTGGCTCCAGGTCATCTATAAGCCTCTGCTAGGTAAAGCCCCACCTTAGCTCACTGGTCACCATATCAACACCCACTCGTAGCACGCGCTCCAGCAGGTATATTTCAGCGGTCATCCTCAAAGCCAACACTTCCTTTGGCCGCCTTTCCTTCCAGTTCTCTGCTGCCAATGACTGGAATGAATTGCAAAAATCCCTGAAGCTGGAGACATATCTCCCTTTCTAACTTTAAGCATCAGCTGTCAGAGCAGCTTACCTCCACTGTACCTGTACACAGCCCATCTGTAAATAGCACACCCAACTAGCTCATTCCCATATTATTACTTACCCTCTTGCACCCCAGTATCTCTACTTGCACATCATTATCTGCACATCTATCACTCCAGTGTTAATGCTAAATTGTCATTATTTAGCCTCTAGGGCCTATTTATTGCCTTACCTCCCTACATTTGCACACACTGTATATAGATTTTTCTATTGCGTTATTGATTGTACGTTTGTTTATGTGTAACTCTGTGTTGTTGTTTTTGTCGCACTGCTTTGCTTTATCTTGGCCAGGTAGCAGTTGTAAACGAGAACTGGCTAAATAAAGGTGAAATAAAAAAATAAAGCCTTCTGTTGTTCTCATGTGGCAAACATGACTGTATATGCGGGGACAGTGTAGGGTCACATGACTGTATATGCGGGGACAGTGTAGGGTCACATGACTTTATATGCTGGGACAGTGTAGGGTCACATGACTTTATATGCTGGGACAGTGTAGGGTCACATGACTTTATATGCTGGGACAGTGTAGGGTCACATGACTTTATATGCTGGGACAGTGTAGGGTCACATGACTTTATATGCTGGGACAGTGTAGGGTCACATGACTTTATATGCTGGGACAGTGTGGGGTCACATGACTTTATATGCTGGGATAGTGTAGGGTGAAAAGAGTACATGTTGATTCTCACCTGTCCCCCTGCCACGATGGCTCCAAACAGGTGTAACAGACAGCATTTCAGACTGTCCTTAAGGTGTTCACTCTCCTGGAAGCACTCTGAAACACAGTCAGTGGACATGGAACACTGTGGGTGTTTTGTTAACTATGCAAATATAACACCCATAACATGAGGTCAGTCTGGTCTGGTGCTGAGAGAACGGCCTCTTGAATGGCTGCCTGTAGCAGTCTGGTCTGGTGCTGAGAGAACGGCCTCTGGAATGGCTGCCTGTAGCAGTCTGGTCTGGTGCTGAGAGAACGGCCTCTTGAATGGCTGCCTGTAGCAGTCTGGTCTGGTGCTGAGAGAACGGCCTCTTGAATGGCTGCCTGTAGCAGTCTGGTCTGGTGCTGAGAGAACGGCCTCTTGAATGGCTGCCTGTAGCAGTCTGGTCTGGTGCTGAGAGAACGGCCTCTTGAATGGCTGCCTGTCTCGCTCATACAAACAGTACATTCATTCACTCACATGCAGTCACACACGCATCACACACACCATGACATGCACACACACGCACACATGCCCACAGACACACAGTCTCTATAATGTTCCCTTGGGGCCAGTCTGTTCAGTCATACATTAACTTATCTGTCAACACATCCCAGTGAGGAGCTACAGCAGCATGGCCTCCCAGGTCAGCACCATTCCCTCTGCAGGCCAACCCCAGACAGAAGCAAATCAATCTCAGAGGGATAAGGCTAGGCCAGAACCAATGATCCCAGACAAGACAGATGGTTCTCCACACACCTCGTCCTCCACACACCTCGTCCCCATTTCTTTCACACACTATTCCTCACTCCCTCTACTGTACCAGTCATATCCTCTCAGAGCCTCCCACACTTGACACACACACGGGCATGCGCTAACACACACGCGTGTGCGCACACTGTGGCAGGTTGCTGGAGTGGGCTTGAGGCGACTGGCTGGAGCTGAAGAGTTCTCTCTGTGGTGTTGACAGAACCACAGACACAAAGAGAGGCTGTTTATTCCAAGATGGCCGCTGTCGCCAGAGGCCCAAACAGCCACCGTTCACTATCAGGCTGATCTAGACAGCCTGGCAAACAGACTGAGGAGAGGACACAAAGACTGGATTCATCTGGGATAGAGAGAGAGGACGGAAAGAGTCAGAGGTATGAGGAAGAATAGAGTGAGGAAGGAAAGACAGAGTGGAGCTCTGAGGGGAGGCTGTTCCTAAGCTGGGAGAGGAAAGAGAGTGGAGCTCTGAGGGGAGGCTGTTCCTAAGCTGGGAGAGGAAAGACAGAGTGGAGCTCTGAGGGGAGGCTGTTCCTAAGCTGGGAGAGGAAAGAGAGTGGAGCTCTGAGGGGAGGCTGTTCCTAAGCTGGGAGAGGAAAGAGAGTGGAGCTCTGAGGGGAGGCTGTTCCTAAGCTGGGAGAGGAAAGAGAGTGGAGCTCTGAGGGGAGGCTGTTCCTAAGCTGGGAGAGGAAAGAGAGTGGAGCTCTGAGGGGAGGCTGTTCCTAAGCTGGGAGAGGAAAGACAGAGTGGAGCTCTGAGGGGAGGCTGTTCCTAAGCTGGGAGAGGAAAGACAGAGTGGAGCTCTGAGGGGAGGCTGTTCCTAAGCTGGGAGAGGAAAGAGAGTGGAGCTCTGAGGGGAGGCTGTTCCTAAGCTGGGAGAGGAAAGACAGAGTGGAGCTCTGAGGGGAGGCTGTTCCTAAGCTGGGAGAGGAAAGAGAGTGGAGCTCTGAGGGGAGGCTGTTCCTAAGCTGGGAGAGGAAAGAGAGTGGAGCTCTGAGGGGAGGCTGTTCCTAAGCTGGGAGAGGAAAGAGAGTGGAGCTCTGAGGGGAGGCTGTTCCTAAGCTGGGAGAGGAAAGAGAGTGGAGCTCTGAGGGGAGGCTGTTCCTAAACTGGGAGAGGAAAGAGAGTGGAGCTCTGAGGGGAGGCTGTTCCTAAACTGGGAGAGGAAAGAGAGTGGAGCTCTGAGGGGAGGCTGTTCCTAAACTGGGAGAGGAAAGCAGGGAAGTGTGATCTGTTTTCTCTAGAGAGTTGCTGCTTTTCATTGAGTAGAACATGGCTTCCTCATTCACTACTGTCAATGACCACACTGAATTTCCCCCACTGAATGACCCCACTAGAGAGGATAACTGGGTTGTGTTCATTAAGGAGAAAACGTTTTGAAAAAGAAATCAAACTCACGGTAGAAGAAGGGGACAAACTCCACAGTGAGAGGAGCTGCTTTGTATTTCTGTCTGCTCTTCTCCACCGTACTCCGCTGGTCCCTGGAGACAACAGGCAAACGCAAAACACATGGTGTCAGAAAAAGACCCCCTGTCCACACTCTGTATGTGTGTCTGTGAGCAGGAACCCTGCTGGGAGGGTTTAGCACAGGATTAGAACCAACACTACTTGGATTGATTTGTGAAATGTTTTGGCACTTTGGAAAGAACACTTTTATAATAATTAGCTAAACCAAGCCGAGCTGTACTGTGAAAAAACAACAACATCCAAGCCAGCACATTACGATTGTAGTGTTTTCAAAAGTGTAACAAGAATTGACCATGGTTGAATAAGTACACTCATTTATATATTTTTAACATTTATATATGTTTATGTACATATTCGTATTCATTCCTTTACACTTGTGTGTATAAGGTAGTTGTCGCGAAATTGTTAGGCTATATTACTTGTTAGATATTACTGCATGGTCGGAACTAGAAGCACAAGCATTTCGCTACACTTGCATTAACACCTGCTAACCATGTGTATGTGACAAATACATTTGATTTAATGATGATAGATCCTAAGAGCGTTGTATCTAGTGCTTCAGTACCCACTAGAGCCCCGGTGCTGACAGAGCCCCGGTGCTGACAGAGCCCCGGTGCTGACAGAGCCCCGGTGCTTAATGCATGCTTGACCCTGCTCCTCCAGTACCCAGAGCCCTTCCACTTATTGTGTATCAGTGGAGGCCGCTGATGGGAGAAAGGCTCATAATAATGTCTGGAATGGAGTTCATGGAATGGTATGAAACACGTGTTCCATTCACTCCATTCCAGCCATTATTATGAGCCATTCTCCCTTTACTGTGGATCTATTACAGTTCCATCTATTATTAGGTCTAGTCCTGTACTAACACACCTGGCTCAACCAATCACATGATCTATCAACAGTTAACAAGGTCCATCTCACCATCTATGATAAGATCAAGCTCACGATTTAAGATAAGTTAAGAAGGTCAATCACAGGATCTGTGATAAGTTAAAATCACAGGATCTATGATAAGTTAAGGTCAATCAGGTACTGGAAAAGATGAAATAGATGGACTAAGTGGAATGGTTGTGGTCACATCAGGAGATGTTTGGGGAAGGAAACATTGTTCACTATCTGCTCCAGGGCTTTCTTGACAAATAAATGTCACTCATTGTGACTTCCCTGGTTAAATAAAGGATAATAAATAAACTCTGCTAGAGTTAGCAACTTAGTGTACCCGCAGGTGCGATGTCTCCAGTTCCGGTAGGGGTCGTACAGGCTCTCGCAGAAGGCCAGAGAGTGGCGGACAAACTCCTCGGCCTGAGTCTGGTCCACCATCTCCTTCTCCTTGGTCTTACTCTTCAGCTGTAGGAGAGAGCATGGTGAGGCTAGAAGACAGACAGGAATGTGTAATCTCACAGGAACGTACCTACTTAATCATTGTGACTTCCTAAAAATAATTTTGTTCAAATCTGTTTTGAAACAGACTAGCACGAATGCACACACATCTCTATAACCAATCATTGCGACAGGGTAAAAATACTTTATTTTTGTGCAGGTCGGTTTTGAAACTTGTTTTCAAAAGGCAACAGAGTCAGGAAGGCGATGATAGGGGGAGAGGAGGGTGGATAAGGGGGGAGAGGAGGGTGGATAAGGGGGGAGAGGAGGGTGGATAAGGGGGGAGAGGAGGGTGGATAAGGGGGGAGAGAAATCATACCTGCTGGATGTAGAGCGTTGTCATAGTGATGACATGGTTGATGTAGGAGCAGGTGCCAATCTCCTCCACATTGGACAGGTTCCTGCAGAGAGAAAGTCATAGCCTGTTATAGTAGTGACAGGTTCCAACACACAGACACAGAGAGAGAGACAGTCATGAGAGAGAGAGTCATGTCTGTTATAGTAGGGACAGGTTCCAACAGAGAGAGAGAGAGAGAGAGAGAGAGAGAGAGAGAGAGAGAGAGAGAGAGAGAGTCATGTCTGTTATAGTAGGGACAGGTTCCTAAGGCTTCCATTGGCTGTCAACAGCCTTTAGAAACTTGTTTCATCCGTCTGTTACTGGGCAGAGAATAGGAGCTCAGTGAATCAGTGGACTGCCTGGGAGCAGTGAGTTGTTTACTGCGCGGGCACGCTTGCGCGCCACTCCTTTTTCTTCTGTAATGAATACGCTATTATCCGGTTGGAATATTATCGAAGTTTTATGTTAAAAAGACCCTAAGGATTGATTGTAAACATCGTTTGACATGTTTCTACGAACGGTAATGGAACTATTTGACTTTTTGTCTCTGGTTTTACGCTCACGCATTATGCCTTTGCATAGTGATCTGAACGCGCGAACAAAACGGAGGTATTTGGACATAAATATGGAGTATTTCGAACAAAAATAAAATTTATTGTGGAAGTGGAAGTCCTGGGAGTGCATTCCGACCAAGATCAGCAAAGGTAAGGGAAGATTTATAATACTAATTCTGAGTTTAGTTGACTCCAGAACTTGGCGGGTAACTGTATAGCTTGCTTTGATGTCTGAGCTCTGTACTCAGAATATTGAAAAATGTGCTTTCGCCGTAAAGCTATTTTAAAATCTGACACAGCGGTTGCATTAAGGAGAAGTGTATCTATAATTCTTTCAATAACTGTTGTAAATTTTATCAACGTTTATGAGTATTTTTGTAAATTGATGTGCTCATTCACCGGCGGTTTTGGTGGGAATACATTTTCTGAACATCACGCGCCAATGTAAAATGGGGTTTATGGATATAAATATGAACTTTATCGAACAAAACAAACATGTATTTTGTAACATTGAGTCCTGGGAGTGTCATCTGATGAAGATCATCAAAGGTTAGTGATGAATTCTAGCTGTATTTCTGGTTTTTGTGACGCCTCTCCTTGCTTGGAAAATGGCTGTGTGGTTTTTCATGTTTAGGTGCTGTCCTAACATAATCTAATGTTTTGCTTTCGCCGTAAAGCCTTTTTGAAATCGGACACTGTGGTTGGATTAAGGAGAATCTTATCTTTAAAATGGTGTATAATACTTGTATGTTTGAGAATTTTTAATTATGAGATTTTTGTTGTTTTGAATTTGCCGCCGTGCACTTTCACTGGCTGTCGTCATATCGATCCCGCTAACGGGATTCAAGCCATAAGAAGTTATAGTAGGGACAGGTTCCAGAGAGAGTCATGCCTGTTGTAGTAGGGACAGGTTCCAACAGAGAGAGTCATGCCTGTTATAGTAGGGACAGGTTCCAACAGAGAGAGTCATGCCTGTTATAGTAGGGACAGGTTCCAACAGAGAGAGAGTCATGTCTGTTATAGTAGGGACAGGTTCCAACAGAGACAGTCATGCCTGTTATAGTAGGGACAGGTTCCAACAGAGCGAGTCATGCCTGTTATAGTAGGGACAGGTTCCAACAGAGAGAGAGTCATGTCTGTTATAGTAGGGACAGGTTCCAACAGAGACAGTCATGCCTGTTATAGTAGGGACAGGTTCCAACAGAGAGAGTCATGCCTGTTATAGTAGGGACAGGTTCCAACAGAGAGAGAGTCATGTCTGTTATAGTAGGGACAGGTTCCAACAGAGAGTCATGCCTGTTGTATATTTTCTTATAGTTACTCATCATCCATCACTACAAAAGCTGGACCAATGAGTAGCCAGCTACATTTGACAATTAGAAATAACTATTGATTTTCTGGTTCATTAAGAAAACTAAACTAAAATGTGTGTTTTTGGTTGTTGAGGCAATTAGACCAAGCCCATTTCAAGGTTCTTTCTAAAAGAAATGACAAGTTATTTCAGAATATGAAGGTAAGATAGCTGGCTAACTCATTGATCCTGCTTTGTTGCATATCCCTCAGGGTCATGTTCATGACGGCACCATATAGAAGACTACAGACTGAAGCAGCCAGGGAGACATTTTCACTTGTTTTCACTTTCCGTTGAAAAAACCTTTGTTGCGTGCCCTACTGAACCGCCTACATACTCCTACTGCTGGAAGACCGTTTAAAACCAGGGGAACTGAGACCTGTCAACCTTGGCTAGAGTGGTTCCTATCAATAGACATTACCTAGAAGAGGTCCAACACACAGAATTAGAAATTATTCAAATTCCATGGTCCAATCCCATACTCAACCTCCATAATATGGACTGACTGGACCCGTACAACCAGGCCTAGGTAGGTGGAGGGGCCAGACTACTGGACCCGTACAACCAGGCCTAGGTAGGTGGAGGGGCCACACTACTGGACCCATACAACCAGGCCTAGGTAGGTGGAGGGGCCAGACTACTGGACCCGTACAACCAGGCCTAGGTAGGTGGAGGGGCCACACTACTGGACCCGTACAACCAGGCCTAGGTAGGTGGAGGGGCCACACTACTGGACCCGTACAACCAGGCCTAGGTAGGTGGAGGGGCCAGACTACTGGACCCATACAACCAGGCCTAGGTAGGTGGAGGGGCCAGACTACTGGACCCGTACAACCAGGCCTAGGTAGGTGGAGGGGCCAGACTACTGGACCCATACAACCAGGCCTGGGTAGGTGGAGGGGCCAGACTACTGGACCCATACAACCAGGCCTAGGTAGGTGGAGGGGCCAGACTACTGGACCCGTACAACCAGGCCTAGGTAGGTGGAGGGGCCACACTACTGGACCCATACAACCAGGCCTAGGTAGGTGGAGGGGCCAGACTACTGGACCCGTACAACCAGGCCTAGGTAGGTGGAGGGGCCACACTACTGGACCCATACAACCAGGCCTAGGTAGGTGGAGGGGCCAGACTACTGGACCCGTACAACCAGGCCTAGGTAGGTGGAGGGGCCACACTACTGGACCCGTACAACCAGGCCTAGGTAGGTGGAGGGGCCACACTACTGGACCCGTACAACCAGGCCTAGGTAGGTGGGGGGGCCACACTACTGGACCCATACAACCAGGCCTAGGTAGGTGGAGGGGCCAGACTACTGGACCAATACAACCAGGCCTAGGTAGGTGGAGGGGCCAGACTACTGGACCCGTACAACCAGGCCTAGGTAGGCGGAGGGGCCAGACTACTGGACCCATACAACCAGGCCTAGGTAGGTGGAGGGGCCACACTACTGGACCCATACAACCAGGCCTAGGTAGGTGGAGGGGCCACACTACTGGACCCATACAACCAGGCCTAGGTAGGTGGAGGGGCCAGACTACTGGACCCATACAACCAGGCCTAGGTAGGTGGAGGGGCCAGACTACTGGACCCGTACAACCAGGCCTAGGTAGGTGGAGGGGCCACACTACTGGACCCGTACAACCAGGCCTAGGTAGGTGGAGGGGCCACACTACTGGACCCATACAACCAGGCCTGGGTAGGTGGAGGGGCCAGACTACTGGACCCATACAACCAGGCCTGGGTAGGTGGAGGGGCCAGACTACTGGACCCATACAACCAGGCCTGGGTAGGTGGAGGTGCCAGACTACTGGACCCATACAACCAGGCCTGGGTAGGTGGAGGGGCCAGACTACTGGACCCATACAACCAGGCCTGGGTAGGTGGAGGGGCCAGACTACTGCTTCTGGTCCTACAGACACACCACAGACCAACCTGCAGATGACGATGAGGAACTTGACCAGCAGGAGGGCCAGGTTCTGCTGCTCCTGCTCCAGGCCGTCCGAGGCCTTCTGGACACACTGGAGTAGCTGGTGCCGCAACACCTGCAGGATGTTGTCTGGCAGCAGGGTCATCACTGGAGGCACCTCCTCCAACCTGGGGAGGGGGGAGAGAGAGAGAAAGGTGGTGAAATAAGGGAAACACCAAAACATGCTGCGTGCCACACGCATCCGCACAAATAGTATGCAAGCAGGCGCACACACACGCCCTGCCATCCAGGACATTTATACCAGGCGGTGTCAGAGGAAGGCCCTAAAAGTTGTCAAAGACTCCATCCACCCTAGTCATAGACTGTTCTCTCTGCTACCGCACGGCAAGCGGTACCGATGCACTAAGCGCACACATACACAAATAAACCCACCCAAACTTCTAAGGCCTTCAGGTACGTTACACACATTTACACTACATTCACACACATATACCTAAGCAACACACCATGATAACCTTTAGACTAGTATTTGCTGATAGACTAATGTCATGAAACCATCCCTGTACTGCTACCAGTGAACCTAGCTGTCTCTGTCCCCCTCTGCAGACAGAGGTCATCAGAGAGGAATGGGTTCTTCCTCCAACCAGACCAAGCAGAGCCCAGATGAGCATTCCCAAATCGGGGTAAGAGCGTATCGCTGGGAAAAAGCAGGACAGCTGCGGCAAAGGGGGGAGGTGGAGTGGGAAAGGGAGAGGGGGAAGTGGAGTGGAGTGGGAAAGGGAGAAGGGGGAGGGAGAGAGAAAGGCACGGCAACGAACCGACAAACGACCGTACTGGCAGATCTAATGGAAAGTAATCTGTTTCCCCTTGCTCCACACTTCACTCTCTCCAGTCCCACACACACAGACCACACAGGCTTACGTAACCATCATCTGACAGGACTGACTGGGCATTTCACTGGTCATGTGACCAGACCACAGCTGGAAGAGCAGAGGAGCACATCACCTCTCACTCGCTCTTTCCCTCTGTCTCTCTCTATACTGCATGTGCTTCTCCCTGAACGCTCTCAAACAATGGATGCGGCCGTGCATACATACATACATACATACACAGAACCCTCACACCAACACAGATTCCAGAGCTGGTTGTGGAACACCAACACAGATTCCAGAGCTGGTTGTGGAACACCAACACAGATTCCAGAGCTGGTTGTGGAACACCAACACAGATTCCAGAGCTGGTTGTGGAACACCAACACAGATTCCAGAGCTGGTTAAGGAACACCAACACAGATTCCAGAGCTGGTTGTGGAACACCAACACAGATTCCAGAGCTGGTTGTGGAACACCAACACAGATTCCAGAGCTGGTTGTGGAACACCAACACAGATTCCAGAGCTGGTTGTGGAACACCAACACAGATTCCAGAGCTGGTTAAGGAACACCAACACAGATTCCAGAGCTGGTTAAGGAACACCAACACAGATTCCAGAGCTGGTTAAGGAACACCAACAGATTCCAGAGCTGGTTAAGGAACACCAACACAGATTCCAGAGCTGGTTAAGGAACACCAACACAGATTCCAGAGCTGGTTAAGGAACACCAACAGATTCCAGAGCTGGTTAAGGAAAACCAACACAGATTCCAGAGCTGGTTAAGGAAAACCAACACAGATTCCAGAGCTGGTTATGGAACACCAACACAGATTCCAGAGCTGGTTAAGGAACACCAACACAGATTCCAGAGCTGGTTAAGGAACACCAACACAGATTCCAGAGCTGGTTAAGGAACACCAACACAGATTCCAGAGCTGGTTAAGGAAAACCAACACAGATTCCAGAGCTGGTTAAGGAACACCAACACAGATTCCAGAGCTGGTTAAGTTTCTGTCATGCTGCTCACTTGCATCAAACATACTGTACATGTAGCCCCAGCTAGATTTGGCTGAGATTGGGGGTGTACTATGCACACTTAACGCAGACATATGCAGAGGTGTGGACTCGAGTCACAAATTTGATGACTTGAGACTCAACTTGACGGAAAATCAAATAACTTGAGACTTGACTTGAAGCTTAGGACTCGACTGACTTGAGACTGATAACCGGGTTTTGTAACGTTTTGTGGCACAGAGTCTCCGTGAATTACTCTCCACGCAGCCCGAGACAGTCTCCCACTTGCAAAAACAACTGCTGCGCCCATGCAGGCCGCGTGATCCTGCTGCACCCAGGCAGGCCGCGTGATCCTGCTGCACCCAGG
Organism: Salmo trutta; assembly: GCF_901001165.1. Classification (NCBI taxonomy): domain Eukaryota; kingdom Metazoa; phylum Chordata; class Actinopteri; order Salmoniformes; family Salmonidae; genus Salmo; species Salmo trutta. Next base: position 38,711 of record NW_021822200.1, on the reverse strand, counting down.
CAGGCCGCGTGATCCTGCTGCACCCAGGCAGGCCGCGTGATCCTGCTGCACCCAGGCAGGCCGCGTGATCCTGCTTGCTCTGGACTCCAGACAAGTGTAAATGTGACATGATATCCCTTGTTGATATTGACTACTAACATGAGTGACTTTCAGCTCAAAATGAAGGTGCAAAACAGTCTATTTCTGTATCTTGTGTTTTGAAAATGCGCCCCCGTTTATGACCCTAATGACAGGCTACATTTGCACAGCGATGGTGCGCTTGGATGTGTGCGCGGAGGCCGCAAGCTACTTTTTAGGGGTCACGGGACAAAACATTTGAAAACCAATGAGCTAGAGAACAGATTGTTGATTTGCTGTACAGCTATAGGATCGGCTGCAGCACAAACATCAAGAATATGAACCGTTTACTTTGCAAGCTCACCAGCAATGGGGCATCAAGCAACAACTACTAGCATAGACCTACTGCTCTTTGGTATGTCAAAATCGCTTGGAATTAAACAACCTATGAAGCCTGCATTTGGAAATTATTGTTAAAATGTATTATTGCATAATCAAAATGTGCTATAGATAAAATAATGAAAAGGGCTGTCTGATGGCCTCAATAAATAGATAAGTATTTGTAATTGAACAAGTCATTGCCTGTATAGATGTTTTCTGTTTTTTACTTGACATGACATGCTCTTAGAACGCACGACTTGGATTGACTCGATATTCGACCCGTTCTACTTGGGACTTGACTTGAGACTTGGACCTTGTAACTTGCTTGTGACTTAAATAATAGTGACTTGGTCCCAGCTGTGGGGCTATGCTTACCTGGAGGGTGGCTTCTCAAAGTCCACGTCTAGACATCTCTCATAGGAGCCAATGAAGATCTCCAGCCACAGCTTCAGGTAGTCTGGGTCCCTCTGTCAGAGTGGGATGGAAGGACGGAATCAAGGAGAAGGATGGAGAAGAGAGGGTGAGGTGAAGAGGATGTAGGAGGAGGAGAGGGGGGTGGAGAGGTGGGGAGGATGAAGAGGGGGGGAAGAGGTGGAGAAGAGGGGGAGGAAGAAGAGGAGAGAGAAGGAAAGAAACAGATGTTAGTGGTTGTCATGTGAGAATAGAGAGATAATGATTCCACTAACTGTAGTATGTCATGAGGGGCAGATTACAGTAAACTCAGGTAGGTAGGTGAGTGAGTGAGTGAGCGAGTAATGAGGAGTGCACCTGTCTGCCTGAAAAACAGGCATCGCCACATTCTCTACTCCCGAGGGGAGTCACGAGCAGCTGCCGTTCAGACATTTCCTACATTCCTGGGAACAATGCAGAGAGCCAGAGGACAGCAGCACTGTTCACAGACAGACAGACAGACAGAACATCACCCTCCCACTCTGAGAATGCCAGTCATCTCCACACCCCGGCTAGCCTAAGCTCTCTCTCTGCCCAGGGTGGGGAGGTATAGAGGGAGGTAGAGAGAGGTAGGGCAGGGGAGTTCCAAGGCTTGCCTGACTGACACTGATTCAGGTCAAGGGGGACTGATATGAGAAAAGGCCCAGAGTATTACTGTTGAACCAGTAGGAGTGGTAGGAATGAATACTGCTGTGTCAGACTAAGTGTTGTTCAATAAGGCACTAGGCTATATTGTTTGGTGGGGCAGTAAAGTGCTTAGCAGCATTTGTTTGACAAAGCAGTGTTTCTACACTCCTGGGGGTGTAGGCTATTCACTACAAATCAAAAGGAAGCAAACGGACCGAAACCAAGAGGGATTACCAGAACTTGTCCATAAAGAAACGCTGGTTTCCGTTGCTACGGTGAGCAGTAATGAATAAATAGACCCCTGGCCCGTGCCTGCTTCGTCCGTCAGAGAGTAACACCGGTTTAAAGAGAAAACTCACCAGACTGAATGTCGATCTGCACAATACATGGTGTTCATTCGTTAGCTGTCGCTGCGGTGTGTTATAGTGTGTTATAGTGAACAATCGGTTTGCAAACTACGGACGGCCCTCTGTTCAGGGGTGGTAACTACTCTCAGCCGGCAGACATTCAACCATCCTGTCTGTGCCTTTGTGATTTTCAACTGACACATTTCATGAAGTGGTTTTCTGATGACGCCCAGAGTTCAGTTCCATGTAAATGACCATGTTTCTTACATCTAGCCAACAGTATTCAGGGCCCTATAAATGTGCAGTAAGGTTGGTTATGACACTAAGCAGGACAAGTCTAGTAAAGCCTCAGCCTGCTGCGTGTCACACTGGGAATGGTCCAGAACAGGAAAGAATTCCAAAAGTGAGGTCATCAGAACTGCAAGTGACTTGACGGAGCGTTTGAGAGGGACTTGGATACAGAGTTCAGTACAAGTCTCTGTCTGTATATACTGGAATCAACATGGTTGTACAGTAAAAACATATGATCTTGTTCATTCCGCTCTCAATGTGTGTGTTCCCTCCCCTTGACTGTGTGAGCCAGAGCAGGTTTGGGCACCAGCCCCAGGGAGTGTGTGAGTGGTTAGAGAGAATGCCCTCTTTCACTGGGCAGCCGGGGAGTACAGATGTCCACTGAGGGCTCAGGGCTGAGACAGGGAGGGCAGAGAGAGCAGAGAGGGACACACCCTGGGCCTGCTTGCTGTGGCTCTGTTTATTTGAGGCACCACTGCTGACCCAACACCAAGCAACACTGGCTGGATGGATTCAGATCAGATGAGCTCAACATCTGATCTTTGCTACCTATTACTAATAGGTAGCAACCTATTAGTAATATCTTTCAACCTATCTGACAGACTAATGACGCATTTCCTATTTGTGTGTTTTCTTATGGTCAGCTGGTTTGAGGGGGTGGGTAATCTGTGTTTCCTGTGCCCAACATGTGACCATCCATCCTGATATCATGACCACCCCCTCCCAGACTCTTAATAACACATGACCCCATGGGACCTTCCCAACAGGGTGAATTGTGGGTTTTTATTAGTCAGCTGGTTTGGCAGGGGGTTAGACTATAACTTACGTTGCACCAAGCATGTGACCATTCCTCATGAAATCATGACAACCCCCCTCACTGAATCTTAATAACACATGACCATGTAGGACCTCACTAGCCTGAGCCTACAAGGTTATCAACATCAATCTTTCCTCAAGGAGATCCCATCGAGAGGTGAAGAGAGCATTACGAAGGACCCGGCACTGCCCTCCTCACCCTACCAAAAGGGCATGGTTGGCATGGTGACCAAGTATGACTGCTAGAGGAAATGGTGAGGGGCGACTCAAAACCACAATGTCTACTGTAGATGTCCTGTTCCTAACAGTTTCCCTGTTTTACCACAATGTCGACTGTAGATGTCCTGTTCCTAACAGTTTCTATTTTACCAATGTCTTTTATGCCTTCATGGTCCATCTACGGTCACCTTCTCCTCCCCATCAATCTCCAGTACTCACCATCCTGGGATTGACTGATGTCACAGCACCAGTAGTATTTATAGTGCACACATGGGAGGGGCTAAACCGCGAGGTGTGGTCGATATATAAACACTATGACATTACTGTTGTTGCTGGTGATATTTATAGCACACAGTGAGAGAGGAGGGAGCCGAGAGGAGGGAGAGGAGGGAGCCGAGAGGAGGGAGAGGAGGGAGCCGAGCGAGAGGGAGCCGAGCGAGAGGAGGGGAGCCGAGGGAGCCGAGCGGAGAGAGCCGAGCGGAGCGAGCCGAGAGAGCCGAGCCGAGAGAGCCGAGCGAGCCGAGCCGAGCAAGCCGAGAGAGCTGAGCGAGCCGAGCCGAGAGAGCCGAGCCGAGAGAGCCGAGCCGAGAGAGCCGAGCCGAGAGAGCCGAGAGAGCCGAGAGAGCCGAGCCGAGAGAGCCAAGCGAGCCGAGAGAGCCAAGCGAGCCGAGAGAGCCGAGCCGAGAGAGCCGAGAGAGCCGAGCCGAGAGAGCCGAGCGCCGAGCGAGTCGAGCCGAGAGAGCCGAGCGAGTCGAGCCGAGAGAGCCGAGCGAGCCGAGCGAGCCGAGCGGAGCGAGCCGAGCGAGCCGAGCCGAGCGAGCCGAGAGAGCCGAGCCGAGCGAGCCGAGAGAGCCGAGCCGAGAGAGCCGAGCCGAGAGAGCCGAGCGGAGCGAGCCGAGCGGAGCGAGCCGAGAGAGCCGGCGGAGCGAGCCGAGAGAGCCGAGCGGAGCGAGCCGAGAGAGCGAGCGGAGCGAGCCGAGCGAGGCCGAGAGAGCCGGAGAGAAAGCCGAGCCGAGAGCCGAGCGAGCCGAGAGGAGCGCCGAGAGAGCCGAGCCGAGCGAGCCGAGAGGAGCGCCGAGCGAGCCGAGAGAGCCGAGCCGAGAGAGCCGAGCCGAGAGAGCCGAGCCGGGAGAGCCGAGCGAGCCGAGCCGGGAGAGCCGAGCGAGCCGAGCCGAGAGAGCCGAGCGAGCCGAGAGAGCCGAGCCGAGAGAGCCGAGCGAGCCGAGAGAGCCGAGCGAGCCGAGAGAGCCGAGCGGGCCGAGAGAGCCGAGCGAGCCGAGAGAGCCGAGCGAGCCGAGAGAGCCGAGAGAGCCGAGAGAGCCGAGAGGAGCCGAGCCGAGAGAGCCGAGCCGAGAGAGCCGAGCCGAGAGAGCCGAGCGAGCCGAGCCGAGAGAGCCGAGCCGAGAGAGCCGAGAGAGCCGAGCGAGCCGAGCCGAGCCGGCGAGCCGAGCGAGCCGAGCCGAGAGAGCCGAGCCGAGAGAGCCGAGCCGAGAGAGCCGAGCCGAGAGAGCCGAGCCGAGAGAGCCGAGCCGAGAGAGCCGAGCGAGCCGAGCCGAGAGAGCCGAGCGAGCCGAGAGAGCCGAGCCGAGCGAGCCGAGCGAGCCGAGCCGAGCGAGCCGAGCGAGCCGAGCCGAGAGAGCCGAGCGAGCCGAGCCGAGCGAGCCGAGCGAGCCGAGCCGAGAGAGCCGAGCGAGCCGAGCCGAGAGAGCCGAGCGAGTCGAGCCGAGAGAGCCGAGCCGAGCGAGTCGAGCCGAGAGAGCCGAGCCGAGCGAGCCGAGCCGAGAGAGCCGAGCCGAGCGAGCCGAGCCGAGAGAGCCGAGCCGAGAGAGCGGCCGAGAGAGCCGAGCCGAGAGAGCCGACGCCGAGGAGCCGAGCCGAGAGAGCCGAGCCGAGAGAGCCGAGCCGAGAGAGCCGAGCCGAGAGCCGAGCGAGCCGAGCGCGCCGAGAGAGCCGAGCCGAGAGAGCCGAGCGAGCCGAGCCGGGAGAGCCGAGCGAGCCGAGCCGAGAGAGCCGAGCCGAGAGAGCCGGCCGAGAGAGCCGATTGAACAGACTACGTAGGTAGTGCCCAGAAACCACTCTGCCGTAGGTAGTGCCCAGAAGACCACTGCCGTAGGTAGTGCCCAGAAGGACCACTCCTGCCGTAGGTAGTGCCCAGAAGACCACTGCCGTAGGTAGTGCCCAGAACACCACTGCCGTAGGTAGTGCCCAGAAGACCACTGCCCGTAGGTAGTGCCCAGAAGACCACTGCCGTAGGTAGTGCCCAGAAGACCACTGCCGTAGGTAGTGCCCAGAAGACCACTGCCGTAGGTAGTGCCCAGAAGACCACTTGCCGTAGGTAGCTGCCCAGAAGACCACTGCCGTAGGTAGTGCCCAGAAGACCACTGCCGTAGGTAGTGCCCAGAAGACCACTGCCGTAGGTAGTGCCCAGAAACCACTGCCGTAGGTAGTCACCAGAAACCACTGCCGTAGGTAGTCACCAGGAAACCACTTAAGCGTATGTAGTCACCAGAAAACCACTGCCGTAGAAGTCACCAAAACCACTGCCGTAGGTAGTCACCAGAAACCACTGCGTAGGTAGTGCCCAGAAAACCACTGCCGTAGGTAGTCACCAGAAACCTACTGCCGTAGGTAGTCACCAGAAACCCACTGCCGTAGGTAGTCACCAGAAAACCACTGCCTTAGGAAGTCACCAGAAACCACTGCCGTAGGAATCCACCAGAAACCACTGCCGTAGGTAGTCACCAAACCACTGCCGTAGGTAGTCACCAGAAACCACTGCCGTAGGTAGTCACCAGAAACCACTGCCGTAGGTAGTCACCAAAAGTACTAGGCTTGTGTTGTTGCTACTTATGGATTCAAACAGTGATTGATGCTACCATGATCCAATGGTGTATAGTTACACAGGCCTACAGACCTAGTTAAAATGACAGAATATTTCATGTAGGCCTGTGTCTATGGTCTCATCATCTTAGTGGCTATAAGCACAGGAGGGGCAGACAGGCCTAATGATAACGAGCTAACCACATACAACATAATGCTTCCTGTAGTTCAAACACTACAGGGGTATCTTCATGTTGTCGAGAACAAGAGCCATTCCTTTCCCATCATCGAGAACCAGAGGGATGAGTTTTGCATGGTCGTGTTTGGTGCCTCGCTGCCATTGTGGTGTTAACAATGCTGCTAAATAACTCTGGACGATACTCAGGCTGATGACAGTGACACTACACAGACTGCTGGGTAAGAGGATCGGAATGTGACCGTCTCTGTGGTCGTCTGCTACCTTTTATCTCCAACATGAACTGGAGTTAAGAACTGGTGCTTTCCCAGTAGCCGACCCATAGATTTACAACAGCCACACATGTATGGAGGGGGCTAGGCTAGTTAACTTTGGAAGAGAAATGGAACTCACTGCGGGTTGTGTTCATTATGCAACAACAGAAACTAACTGGAACAGGGAGGCAGGGACATCATGGATGCATCCAATAAGAAAACCTTCATTTTGCTTTCCATTTTAAAAACATTTTTCAGTTACGTACCCTAATGAACACGGCCCAGGGGTGTTAGGCTTATTGCATATCAGACAGGCCAGTATTCAAGCATCACACATTCACCCGAATTGAATTGGAGGTGAATGAATTAGTGTCAAAGCCTTTTACTATGACCTACAGCTACAGGATAAACTAGTTTCCTGAACCGCAGCGCCAACTACTCCCGTTAATTAGGCTGCTCAAACCGCCAACAGTAAGTTGCTAGGTGTGACTCCACCCCAGGGACCAGGGTGACTTACTGTTGATGTCTCTGTCAACCTCTGGCCCTGTAGTGTTGACAGCCCTGCTTGGGTTAATCATTAGAGAGGTGAGTAACAGTTCAGTCACACTGATCTAATGGAAGTTAGAGACCAGTGGTACTGGATATTTTAAGCTAGGTTAAGCCTTAGCCTGAGCGGCCCATAGGGCAGGGGGGACTATCACCTGTTTCTGTAGTGTGAGGCAGCTTTAGGATTGAGTACGCAGCCTTACAATTTCATGGCGGGATCCTAACCCCAAGGTCAAGGACTTGGTCATTTTAGCTTAACTAAGCTCCCATTATTGTTCATTTGCCATGCTGTGTTAAAGGTCAGTTATCTTAGTATAATAGGGTGTAATGAGCCTATCCCTCAATGAGGTGTGACATCATTAACCTGCGACACTGAAGTGTATGGCTTCTTTAGGGCAAGTGGAGACAATGGGCAGCCTCACACAACAAACATTCCAGAGCCGATTTAGCTCACGTGACGGACTACAAGTTCCCCTTGCTCCTGATGTATCCTGGGAACCCTGACACACACACTGAAGAGGAGACCCCTGAGCCAGTGTTGACATTGCGGCCGCTCTGGGGGAGGTAAAGGTCCTTACAAATTATTTAAGCCTCACATGTTTGTGGCCACATGCAAAGTAAAATACAGGCCTGCTTGCTGTATGAGATTGGAACTTCTAGCCTACTGTCTGACCCAATGTAAATACACTCTCTTAATAGAACAAAGACGATGTGTGTACTCCCCACAATGCCTGCCATTAACACAGGACTGAGAAGTGAGTGCAAGATCAAGTGTGTTCTCAATGTTTTGTACACTCAATGTACACATATTGTTTACAAAGCAGGTGACAATAAAATCTGGTTTGATACTAAACTAGCCTGGTCCCAGATCTGTTTGTGCTCTTGTCAACTCATGTTGGGCATGACAATGAGTTAAATTGAGTTGGCACTGACAACACAAAGACTGGCACTCAGGCAGGATATTCTAAAAACTTGTGCCATAGCACTTCCTGCCCTGTGTCGTGTGGGAGAACAGGATAGCTCAAAAGGCTAATGCTTATGAGAGGGTTGTCCTTTTGAGTGGGATTAAAGAGGGAATGTGTTGACTGCAGTTGAGACTCACATCAGGAGAGGCTCAGGCACCAAGCTGTGATTGGTCACCCAGTGCAATGAAACAACTGTAGCTACTACAGTCAATCAAGGGGGAAATAGGTCTAGCTAGGTTGCAATACAAAACAGAATCTATGGAATTGTATTATACCCTTCTACATACCACAAGACGTCACTCAACTAAAATTTAAATACCAGGAGACAGACTTCACACATCGCAGGACAGTCCAGCAGCTGTTACTGAGAATAGTGGAGGAAGAACAGGATGGCTTAAAAATTAAAGCCCGATTACAATTCATCATCTTGGCCATGTTCTGTTATAATCGCCACCCGGCACAGCCAGAGGACTGGCCACCCCTCAGAGCCTGGTTCCTCTCTAGGTTTCTTCCTAGGTTCTGGCCTTTCCAGGGGAGTTTTTCCTAGCCACCGTGCTTCTACATCTGCATTGCTTGCTGTTTGGGGTTTTAGGCTGGGTTTCTGTACAGCACTTAGTGACATCAGCAGATGTAAAAAGGGCTTTATAAATACATTTGATTGATTGCTCATCACCCATTACGTCATCTCAATATACCACAGCTATTGTAATAGCTTGGTTACCTTACAGTCTGGGTCTTACTGGCATGACACAGATTCTAATGCATGTTTTATGTGTCAAACAGATCAAGAGAAAGGTTTGTTTACCTTGTTGCAATACAGCATCCAGACCTCGTACAATCTTTCATTTGATGCCATTCTCCACGGCGGGTGGTGGGCTTCTGAACAGAGGTCAATTCTCCGGATTCCTCATATTGAGCCCCTAGCTAGATCTCCTCATTCGGGCATTGCTCGTATACATATCGATTTGAGGTGTTAAGTGAAATGTCACAATGAAAGACAACTCCGAAAATAGTTCAAATACCTTCCTACTTAGAAAGGAAAAACAAAATATTCAAAGTAATCCCAGTGGCGGTGTTTCTTGATATTGTACACTTCCTAAAGCACTATTCCATCGTGAATTATGGATTCCCAAGGTTTCGCGTTTCCTGCTGTGGTGAGACTTCCACGGTCAAAGTCGCACTACGTCCACTTCTCGACTCATATGCCACTGACTCTGTGGAAAGCCAAGCCACAAACAAAGTTAGTATGTCAAATACACAAGTTCTGTGGCGCCAGTTTATAAATAGTTAACAGCACTTGTTTATAAACACCACCAGTAGGCTATACCTTTGATAACGTTAGCTGACTGGTTATGATAGCTAATTTAGCTTGCTGTAAACAAACCCTATGAATCAGCCATCAGCCCAGGCACGTTCTGTTCAATTAGATCTCTGCCCTTCCTTTACAAGAGAAGGATACAGCTGACGAAATAAAACACAACAAAGCTAACTAACGTTAGCAAGCTAACTTGGGGTTGCAATACGCAGAAAAACGCTCGAGTTAGCAAAGTTACTTAGCTAACAAGCTGTCATTGTGAAACAAGGTGGCTAATATTAATTAACTAGCATTATCGTTCTTACCTGTGATGTGTCAAAACGGCGAAGCCTTTTTTTTCCCCTGTCTAACGTTACTTCTCAATTTGAAACAAACGACGAAACGAGTTTGTGAATTTGCTTGACCTTGCCCTAGAACTTAGACATTTAGAAATGTCACCACATAAACAATGCAAACGCACGCATTACTAACGAAAACGACAAAATGTTACAGCCAGCCCATTCCTGTACACTGGGATAGCTACAAACAACACTGGCGGTTAGTGCTGTGGCACTGCCACTCGTGAAGCTGTCTACAATGTGCGAAACGCGGCCAACTACTTCCTGATGTCAACTTTTTCCATTTTCAAAGTAAACGTTCTCATTTATTAAGCCCAAGGGAATCTTTTAAAAAAATCGTTTTTTAAAACAAACATAGGTAGAAGTGTATAGTGATAAATAATAATGTTGCCAAAATTGCCCCAAAAACTTAACGATTAACAATTAATTTATATTAAAAAAATATATTAAAAGAAAAATAGAATTGAACTGAATCCAAACTGGATTTGGCCTAAGTTAGCCTACTGTTTTAGAGTTTAGACAAAATACAGCCTACCAACATATGGGGATACTTCAGAAGACTGGCAAAGCCAATAACAATAAAAACATATTGATTAGGCTAAACCAGCTCCACAATGAGCAGGTGTGCACATAACTCAGATCGTGAATTGAGTTTGGATTTTTTTCTTTTTATATAAATGGGGAAAGCTAAACAATAACTGATTTTCATTAAAAAATAAAAATAAACGGTGCTTTTATTTGACATGTAAATCCGGAAGTCAAAATAGTTTTGTATTTAGCTGTCGTCAATTGCCTTGCTAGGATAGGCTGAGTAAGGGGAGCTTTGAATATAATTACATTTATTTGCGGCCACAATATATATTTCAGAGGCAGAAGACATTCAGCTATACATGTATGTCTATGGAGGAATTATTTCAGTATTTTTCTTAGGCTGCAGAGTTTGCGACAGTCATCAACCCCTTTACGTTGCCGATGTGGAGCTCGTGGGTCGTTAGGGGTGGGTTGGTTGCGAGGGAACCGAGCTTACATTTGGCTGTGATTGGTTACTTTCAGCTGATCACCATGTTGTTATGCAGTTACCGCCTACTAGGGTAAAATTATAGGAGATCCTCAGTCGTACATCATATGTTATAGGAATCTGTCAGGGGATGACACTGTCGACGACCGTCGCACGGGAACCATTGGTTGATATATGCAACATCTGAGCAGGGGAATGTGACCATGATGTGGCAAGCTGATACTTAAAATACATATCCAGGCTTTGTAAGATCTAGCATGCATCATCAACAACTGGGCAGAGGAACATACCCGTAAGTATGTCTAAACCTCTGTCTATTTCTACAAATTTCTCTTCTTAAGATCTGTTTTTACACCTAATCTTAAGCACACTGCTAACCTTATGTCCTAAACCTAATCTTACATTAAGATAATAAAACACATTTTTGTTTTCTTAATTTTTTTTTTTACAATATAGCCAATTTCGACTTCGTGGCTGTGTTAACTAGTGACAACCGAGTTCCTCCAGCTTTCTACTCACAGAGAGCAGAGGCAGAAGGGTTTAAAGTATGTTTTCTCATTGACCCCGCTCATGAGAAATTATACTTCAAAACCTTTTTTACTTGAGAAATGGTATTATGGTGTGCAGATAATTTGATTTTCTGCCTGATGTTAATGAAATGCATGAAAATAATGAAGAATGCAGCAAACGCTCAAACTTGAAGCATATTGATAAAACCATGTCTATGTATTCATTCATCTACACATTTAGTCCTTTATTTAATTATTTTTGGCTCTACCCTCTGCTTTGTCTGTTTCAGCCTGTTGACCACGTGTCTGGTCTGCTGGAGGGCCTGGCTGGGGCCACAGTGGCCCTGCTGCTTCTGGGTTTTGGGGCTTCTGATTGGGGCAACCCGGTGGGGGAACAGGTCCTGTACCACACTGTGTTTGTAGTCCTTCCAGCGGCTGTGTTCCAGGAACACAGTGCACAGCTCATCGTCGCTACACAGGAAGATAACACAAAAGCGCTATTAATAATATATGCCATTCAGCAGACGTTCTTTTCCAAAGCGACTTACAGTAATGCGTACATTCTCCCTAGCTAGATCTGAGAGGATTAGATAGGTATAAGCAATACAGTGAAAGTTCCACCTTGCCCTCTGTGGATTGCTTGCCTTACACCTATCTAGACCTGAGTCATCTTAGATCTACACAAACACCTAATGGGTAGGGGCTAGGGGTTGTTTCTGGTGCCCCGTCTTTTCTATGAAGTGCACCAGTAAGGGCAGCCCATCTGAACTGGTATCCATTAGTCTTCACCTTGGGTAGGTTTTCTGCAGGGCCTCCAGCTTCTTCATGGTGGTGTTGTCCACCAGCTTGTCAAAGCGAGTCTTCTCCACCCGCAGGATCTCCACGCTCTGGCTGACCAGAGTGAACCTGCGACAGTCTCTCTGCTTGGACGGCATCAGGTACTGGTTCAGACCCTGAACCACACCACACAGCAGACACACAGAACCATAGAGTTAGAAAACACTAGAGGAAGAGTTCAAGGAAGTGATTACAACTCTATGCCCAGAACACAGCATGCCATGGATGTCATATTATCATGTTATTACATGGTCATCCATGCTGAACACAAGGCACAAGTACCATACAGGTTTCTTCCAATGTTGATATGGGTAACGTCTGGACCTCAAGGCTACGTACAAATGTGCTGCTCTGATGAAGGGTGTCGATCAGGAAACAGGCACTGGTGGGCAGGTCTGCAGGAAGTCCTCTGGGAGGACGTGGAGGATTATTGAGGAGGACTTTGTGTTTATGACACTGAGGAAGAGTAGAACAGACAGACACAACTTATCACCGGGCAGCGACACTAACTGGACACAGCTGAGATGCAGCGACGTCACTGATGTGTGGTACGTCCAGGTAAATACACTGTGGCCAGTTACATTACCTTCCTGGTTGGTTTGTCAGCTCGCCGTTGAATCCATGTGTTGGCAAACATGTACCTCTGCTTACTGAGAGAGAGGGAGAGGGAGGGAGGGAGGGAGGGAGAGGGAGAGAGAGAGAGAGACAGGCATAGACAGAGAGACGGAGAGAGAAAGAGAGAGAGATAATGTTTTGTTTTTATTGTTCTTCAACATGTCATTGCACAAATGTTATAATCTTACTCAAAACTCAATATAAAACAACAGACACATTTTTAAATAAAAAAAATAAGTTACTCTGGTTGTTATAGGATACAGGGAAAACTGAGGTTGCCTAGAACTTAATACTGAAATGTGAACTGTGTATATTGTATGCATATTTTGTGTGTCTTCACATTACAGTAGGATTGTATTATAAACACGTGCCAGTACCTGAGTCTGCATACTGTTTTAGGAGGCGTTGGTAGGCACTGCAGGAGGTAAGATCCACCACTCTCAACACGTCACATTGGCCCTGTAATGGAAGCATTTAATATCAAACATCTCTGCCTGCAACTACATTACCCAACATTCCCCACATGTACTGTAGGCCTACAAGTTAGCCCCCCGGTTACCTTGCCAATGAAAATGATGTTGCCCATGTCGTTGGTGTCCTTGACGACCACGTGGCCGTAGCGAAATTGCTCGGCCTTGGAATGGTCAGCCATCTGTTCAATGAGAGAGTATGACCAGGAGGACACTAGCTGGAGTGACCTGGGAGAGAAGGGGCACAGAGGTGAATCGGTGGAAAGAGGGGCAATGTGACTCCCGGTGACCTTAGAGTTACAAACACCGTTTGTAGTGGGAGTTCAAGGTGCTGCTCAACAAAGACAGGTTGGTAGCGGGAATTCAGGTTGGCCTTCGCTTTTCATTAGGAAAGTCGGAGTGGTGCTGCTCAACAAAGACAGGTTTGTAGCACGGATTCAGGGAGGCCTTCACTCTTTAGGAAAGTAGGAGCGGTGCTCAACAAAGACAGGTTTGTAGGGGGTATATATTCAGATCCTAAAACAAATTTCTGGCTGCAGAATCTCACCGGAAGAAGCTGAAGCGATAGTAAAACATCCTATTATCTCACCGGAAGAACCTGAAGCGATAGTCAAACTCCCTCTTCAGCTCTACATCCATCTTGTTAGCGAAGAAGTCTTCCTTGTCGACCACCATGAGCTCCGTCTCCTCCATGCACACAACAGTGGCATTCCTCCTCAGCGTTTGATCAAGGCCACATCCTGACAGACAAACAGTTACTGACCATTAATAATCACAACAGTCAGAACCACACGACTGCGCCAGTAGCCTAGCTACGGTCAGGTGTGCTATTTCATGTGGTTGAACCTACTCGTCTGCGTTGCCCATCAGGCCTTGAACGTATGTGAGGTATGACGTTCGCAAGAACCCAGATATCTTTTTCCTAAACACTAAACAATATCACTACCATTCTCACCACTACTACCTCCACTATCACTACTATGACTATTGATAATGATATTGCCTCTTAAAAAAAATAGCTTCTACAAAAACATATAATTGTGAGGCCTCACCCCGAGCTCATGCCCTTCTTGATGAGGATGGGCTCCTTATCCACGAAGGCACTGCTACCGTCGTTGTCCTTGGTGACGGCCAGTAGCCCAGAGAACCAAAGTAGAAGCTGTGTCCCCAATGGCCCTTCTTAATGACCACTCTGCGACGCTCCCAACCTGCAGGCATAGCCACGCGGGGTGATTGGTAACTCTTTATTTGTTATCTATTAGGATCCTCATTAGCTGTTGTAAAAGCAGCAGCTACTCTTCCTGGAGTCCACACAAACCATGGAACATAACATAATACAGAACATTAGACAAGAACAAACTTGTAAAGCATTATAATGCCTTGTAAACATATTTGTAGTCCCTTATGCAGTCATGGTTAAATGTAACAGCTGTGATATTATGGCTTCTTGTTGTTCGTTAATGCTTGTACTAACTGTGTCCGTGGGAACCAGGGCTATCGCTCAACGCAAGCCATTTCGATCTACGGTGTCTACAGATCGATTTATAATAAAAAATGTCGGTCGGAAACCAGTACCAGAACTACGTAGGTCCCCTAAGCTGAAGGGGGACTTTACATTACATTTTAGTCATTTTAAGTGTCTAAGTGGTTAATGCTTTACTGTACAGTTAAGTATAAAGCTCTATGACTGTCACGGTCGTGAATAATGGACGTGACCAAGGCGCAGTGTGTGTGGAGTCCACATCTTTATTTGCAGTGAAACTTCCAATAAACCAACAACGAAACATCAGTGGCGCAACATACACAAAACAATATCCCACAACGCAGGTGGGGAACAGGGACAAACCTTAAGTATGATCCCCAATTAGAGACAACGAATAATCAGCTGCCTCTAATTGGGAAACATAGCTCAAACCCAAACATAGAAATATAATCGACTAGAACACCCCCTAGTCACACACACCCTGACCTACACCACCATAGAGAGCCCTCGGGTCAGGGCGTGACATTGACTGCATCTATAAAGTCCTATGAATGTTTAAAGGCAATACAACACTTCACAAGAAGCCACTTCAACTAAAGTTGTTACCGGATTATTATAGCCTAAACAAGGGTTGTGGTTTATTAGGCACTAAAAGAAACCAAACTGACTGAAACAGGGAAGGACTATACTACCAAGACATTTTCCATTGCGTTTCCCTAAGGCAGGGGTTTCCAAACGTGGTTCAATCAGGCCCCCCTTCATTACATTTACATTTTAGTCATTTAGCAGACGCTCTTATCCAGAGCGACTTACAGTAGTGAATACATACATTTCATTTCTTGCATTTTGTTTTTTGTACTGGCCCCCCGTGGGAATCGAACCCACAACCCTGGCGTTGCACACACCATGCTGGCGTTGCAAACACCATGCTCTACCAACTGAGCCACAGGGAAGACCATGCGGAAGACACATTTCAGTTGAAGGTATTCAGTTGTACAACTGACTAGGTATCCCCTTTCCCTTTCCAGCATTGGGGAACATCCGGCGCCTCGTTGTGCACGTTGCATCTATTTCTATGGGCACAAGCACTGTTCATGACACAAACTGTTCACACCCCTCTTGTTGGTGAAGAGAATTTTTCAGGGTTAAAGCTTATTTCCTGCAATTCTGCACATTTTGTCATGGGGTGAAAATAACATTTTGCAGTTTTAAAGCTCATTTTCTTGCAATTGATTGACAGGGGATTGACCTCTAACCTCTGATAAGCGAACCACCCTGGCCAGAAGGAGTTGCAGGGTTGCACTGTAGCGACGAAACATGCTCACAGAGCTCAGCATGTTGTGAACCACAACACCTCCGACTCAGAACGCTCCTCTGGGCACTTCCGCATAATCTCCACCAGCAGGACAGGGATCCGGTCCTGGAATGTTTCCAGACATAATGCTCACACATGTATACAAGCACACATACGCTCACACATAGCATTCACGCTCACAGACAAAGACACACGCACGTATACAAGCACACGTATGCTCACACACATACACACATAGCTTTCATGCACACAGACAGAGACAAAGACATACACACGAACACAGAAACACACACACAACACACACCCAAGGAGAACAACATTCCTTACAGTCATAAATACATTATTTTCATACCCAGCATAGGTCTTCTAAATTCATACGGTCACATTACCATCTCTTCACTTTGAAGTGGTTCAGGTCAAACACCAGATTTTTACCCTGCAAGAACAGAAATCAATGTTAACTTTCCAGTCTTTCTGGATATCAAAACTGTAGCTTCTTTCTCAATCTCCCATCAAGACCACTACATAAACCTGGTGGCCCGTTAGCCCAGCAAAACACAGTACCTTATCACTTCCCCTTAACAGTACCACTCTCCTACACACACACACACACACACACACGACCCACCGTTCCCCCGGCCGGCTGGTTGGTGATGGTCTCCCGGAAGTTGAACTCTATGAATTGGCGAGAGTTGGAACGGGACATGAAGTAGCGGCAGAAGCGAGTCATCAGGATGACGCTGCGCACCGCCCACTTAAAGCCTAGCTTTCCCCGGTATGGAGCAGCCTGCACCGGGGCCGAGAATAACATCTCTGCTGCCTGCCTGGAAATGTAAACCGCCGATGGCTAGAGAAGGGAGGGAAGAATGGAGAGAGAGAGGTCACTACATTGACTGGCTAGAGGAGGGAGAGGTCAATACATGGACTGTAAAGTCATTGGCATTGTCACTACATCTCCTAAACACCCATGATCAGAGGACACAGGTTGACCTGAACTATGAACTAGAGTGGTATACATAACAGGACATGCTGTTGATAAGTAGGGAGGGGTTTATGTGGCCAGATCTGAAGGCCTAAACGTGAACTAAGAGAGTCTATGGAGAGCCCTGTTACCATAGAAATACAACTAAGATGGTGTAATAATAATGGCTGACAGTTTGTGCCTGCAGACTCTAACCAAAAATTCCTGTCTAGCTTTCCATATCTATGCACATTACCACATCCTTGAGGTTCGTCTTGGCCTCCTTCGCAGCTGCTGGAAACAGAATGAGATGCTGATCAAATGAACTAATAGCCCTCACCAGGACAAAATGATAGAATTTGTAGACCATAGATCATTTCTTCTCCACCGGTGGTGGGTATGTTTCTAAGCCACAGCATTTTGTAGTGACTAAGATGTAAATGAAGAAAGAATGTGGTTTTACCTTTCTCTCCGCTTTCTCTCCTGTCTCCATTGTCCAATGGTGTCAGGTGTTAGTTGTTTGTTTTTGAGATATGGACTCCACCCACTAGAGAGGTTCCTCTGTGACATCACAGGGTATATTCTATCTTAGCGTCTCAGCCAGGACAGTCACTGGGACAGTTGTTGTGGAGGTGTCTTCTGAATCCCCCTGGAGAAAGGCCAAGTCCCCCCAGTGGTATACATAGCCCAGGTTGACAACGACAGCGCTAGTCCATATTTTAGGCATAGACTATTCAGTGATGTAGTTATGAGTGGGTAGAAGTCAAACCTAACCACTGACACAGGGTCAGATATTTGTTCATCTCCCTAAAGGTTAAGTGGATGTGGGGTAGGATAATCTGATCTTACATCTGTAGTTGGGGGCAACTTCTACCTCAAGCAATGCAGTCCTAAACACATTAGTGCCAAAAACCACCAATCCCAACCTAAACCTTCAATAACCCCTTATACAGCTTTCTGCTTATTTAGGCTTTAACAGAGTTGGTGAGAAAGACCATACAGAACTT
Organism: Salmo trutta; assembly: GCF_901001165.1. Taxonomy (NCBI): domain Eukaryota; kingdom Metazoa; phylum Chordata; class Actinopteri; order Salmoniformes; family Salmonidae; genus Salmo; species Salmo trutta. The sequence goes on along the minus strand of NW_021822200.1, from coordinate 20,874 downwards.
CCAAAGACAAGAAAAAAGGGACATTGTTTTAGAAAATTGATAATGAATATATTTATAACACTTCTATATGGCTCATACAGCTATAACATGTTTGATATGCACTGATACATAAAATATCTCTCATACACATAATCATCAATCACAGAATAATCCACATAAATGTATCATAAACAGTTGACAGATTTCATTAAAACGATACCATTGAGGACCCTCCCACACGTTTATTACGACTAGGAGGACGTGTATAGGGCAGCTGCGTCTCAAAGCACAGTAGTGTTATAGTTCTTATTTGATCACAGGGATTTCACTGGTTGTACAGGGGAGGGATAGCAGCCTGGTCAATCAGACGGACCGCTGAGCTCACGTTTAGTTTCACTTCGGGAATGTGAGCTATCGCGAGATCAGGCTGGTTTCACAAGACTAGAGGGATAACCATAGAACTTCCACTAACACACTAGCTATTCTCGTACCGTCTCTGCTCGCACACTTGTGTTTTAACACTCATACCCTCTCCAACTCCATAACATATCATTATCTATTATCTTCCTCTTCAAACCCTGACACATTATTATCTATGCCCTTTCACAGTCTAATAGCCTAAAATAGTTCACATTACTGTTCGTAGTACGATCCATATGAGTCCAGTGATAGGTTTTTTTCACTGGCATGGGGGTGTGTCCTCACTGTCCTGCAACGTCATTGGTTGTCATTGTCGTTGATCGGCAGCCACACCCATGGCACAGAGATCCTCATTGGATGATCCAGGCAGAGCAGCTTCAATAATCCCCGCCCTCCTATTCCAGCAGCTGGCCTATCTAAGGGGAAATGGCTCAGTTCTGCCTCCAGGACAAGACTCGTGACAATAAACATCCACCTGCAGACCCTTATTTGACTTTCAAAACAAACATATAAAAGCCTAGAAAACTTGTAGAAAGGCTCAGAGTGGTGGGTAGGACAGTTCCAATCAAAGCACAGTAGAAAGGCTCAGAGTGGTGGGTAGGACAAGTCCAATCAAACACAGTAGAAAGGCTCAGAGTGGTGGGTAGGACAAGTCCAATCAAACACAGTAGAAAGGCTCAGAGTGGTGGGTAGGATAAGTCCAATCAAACCCAGTAGAAAGGCTCAGAGAGGTGGGTAGGACAGGTCCAATCAAAGCACAGTAGAAAGGCTCAGAGTGGTGGGTAGGACAAGTCCAATCAAACACAGTAGAAAGGCTCAGAGTGGTGGGTAGGACAAGTCAATCAAACACAGTAGAAAGGCTCAGAGAGGTGGGTAGGACAAGTCCAATCAAAGCACAGTAGAAAGGCTCAGAGAGGTGGGTAGGACAAGTCCAATCAAAGCACAGTAGAAAGGTTTGGGCTCGCTGTTTTTTGATCGTTTTGATTGTCTTGAGTTAGGCTTGGTTGTCAGATTTTGGGGATGTGGGGGGCGGAGGTGGAAGGGGGCAGGGGAGGAGGGTTATGAGAAGTCCCACACCTCCTCTGTGGGGTGAGCGATGGCGGAGGTGGGGGGGTGGCAGGACGGGGTAGGGGAGCAGGACACAGGGGGGTCATCGGGGCTGGAAACTCCAAGGGGCACCGCGGGGTACATGAGACTGAGGAAGGAGTCCCGGTATGATGCCTTTTCACCTGTCATACAGTCCACAGAAAAATACATGAATACGAAGTCAGCCATACCGTACCACAGAATGCAATCCAGTCCAAAACACAGCATTTTGATGATGATGAGACCTACCTGTTTGAAGAAGGCATGGGTCAACAGTGTAGAAGCAGAGGGTCTATGGAACACCAAAACAGGACAAAGTCACACCATGCCATAATGTCCCACAACACTGTCATATCTAGCAGTCACACCCGTGCCTTAATGTCCCACAACACTGTCATATCTAGCAGTCACACCGTGTTCTAATGTCCCACAACACTGTCATATCTAGCAGTCACACCGTGTCTTAAGGTCCCACAACACTGTCATATCTAGCAGTCACACCGTGTCTTAATGTCCCACAACACTGTTCATATCTAGCAGTCACACCGTGTCTTAATGTCCACACACTGTCATATCTAGCAGTCACACCGTGCCTTAATGTCCCACAACACTGTCATATCTAGCAGTCACCACCGTGTCTTAAGGTCCCACACACTGTCATATCTAGCAGTCACACCGTGCCTTAATGTCCCACAACACTGTCATATCTAGCAGTCACACCGTGTCTAATGTCCACAACACTGTCATATCTAGCAGTCACACCGTGTCTTAATGTCCCACAACACTGTCATATCTAGCAGTTCACACCGTGTCTTAAGGTCCACAACACACTGTCATATCTAGCAGTCACACCGTGCCTTAATGTCCCACAACCACTGTCATATCTAGCAGTCACACCGTGTCTTAATGTCCCACAACACTGTCATATCTAGCAGTCACACCCGTGCCTTAATGTCCCACAACACCGTTCAGTATCTTAGCAGTCACACCGTGTCTTAATGTCCCACAACACTGTCATATCTAGCAGTCACACCGTGTCTTAATGTCCCACAACACTGTCATATCTAGCAGTCACACCGTGTCTTAATGTCCCCACAACACTGTCATATCTAGCAGTCACACCGTGTCTTAAGGTCCCACAACACTGTCATATCTAGCAGTCACACCGTGCCTTAACGTCCCACAACGCTGTTCATATCTAGCAGTCACACCGTGGCCTTAATGTCCCACAACGCTGTCATATCTATGCAGTCACACCGTGCCTTAATGTCCCACAACGCTGTCATATCTAGCAGCACTTGGAATCTCACATATTACAGCCTTTCAAAAATGACAGAAATTCAGACAGAACACAAGAACATTTAAAAATTGTTCCTTGAATGAAAGAACCGACTTCAAACGGAGGTACCAGAGCCCCTGTGTATAAAGTCTGCTGCTCCTGTGTGTGTGTGTCTCACCTGCATTCGCTGTGTGTGTTGGTGTGCGTGTGCTTGCGTTCTGTGTGTGTGCACACGTGTATGTCTTACCTGCGTCGGCTGCTGTTGCAGACACAGCTGGACCAGGTTGTGCAGGGTGGCCGAGTGGTTCTTGGGGGCGGGCTCTGAGGTCTCTCGGCGGTGGCGGTGTGGGTCAGGCTGCCCGTGGCAACACTCTCCCGATGCCAGAGTCCACCCGGAGCGGGACCCCTTCAGCCCCCTAGCTCCCCTAGGGGGGAGGGGGCCACGTCCAGCAGGCAGCGTGGGACCCACGCAGCTTTGGAGCAGCATCTGGAGGGAGAGACACAGACATTATGGACGCATGGACACAGTCACACCAGGAGGGAGAGAGATGGAGAAAAGACGAGAGACTCTCACAGACTGAACTATGTTTTGTAAGTGTATGAGAACAGCCCTAGCGTATGGCATTGTGCTGTATGTATGTAAGGCCCCCAGTACCTGTGTAGGGGGCATGTCCTGGAAAGGCACCCTGCCACTGACCAGCTCCCAGACTACTATCCCCAGACTGTAGATGTCTGACTTCACCCCATAGCCATGCAGGTCCTGTCGTTAGCAGCTCTGGGCTGAGCCAGGGTAGCAGGGTGGGGCTGTGATGGGGCATGTCGAACACGGTCCTCACTTCTTCCCATCTCCGCATCATACTATAAACACTGTGCAGCCCCGAGAGGTAGACACGGCCCTCCCCAGACAGCAGGATGTGGACTGGCCTCACTCCTGAGAGGAAGTGGAGAAGAGAAGAGGAGAAGAGCGTTCACTCTCGCCAAATCTTCAGGCTTCTACACTACAGTCAACTAACTATTGATGATGCATTAGGTTGTTTTTTACAGCTCAGGACCAACTGTCCCTGGCACATTCTACATGTTGAATTGCGAGCAACTCGAGCAACTATGTCCAACTGAGACAGCAAACTAGGCTGATTCTTTCAACAATCAAATGAAATGTTATTGGTCACAAGCGCCGAATACAACAGGTGTAGACTTTGCGTGAAGTGCTTACTCACGGGCCCTTTTCCAACAATGCAGAGTTAAAAGTTACAAAGCATTTGCTAAAATAGGAAACACATAGTAACACAATAGCGAGGCTGTATACAAGGAGTACCAGAAACCGTCTAACAGTGGGTTGGTTATAGTTGGACAGAAGTGTATCAGTGTTGCTCAGTCCCTCTCCTCGCCCCAACCTGGGCTCCAACCAGGGACCCTCTGAACACATCAGCAACTGCCACCCATGAAGCATCGTTACCTATCGCTGGACCGCTAACTAGCGCACCGCTAACTAGCGCACCGCTAACTAGCTAGCCATTTCACATCGGCTACATGTAGAAGCCTTTAAAATGGTTCATATCTCTCCCTTGTCCCAATGGTGTCTTTCCTCCCTCACCTGTGCACGTAGCCATGAGGTGCAGGTATTGCAGAGCCTTCAGGACTCCGTGGAGGAGGTAAGCGATCAGGGACTCCCTCATCCCGTCAGGGTAAAGAACGTCCTCAGCAGGCTATCTGCCGAACCTGGGACAGAGAGAGAAGTCGGTAACTATGGTTCCAAATGGTTCGTAATGTTTCTTACAACACATAGGAATTTTTAACATGTCATTTCGGTACCATAAAAAGGAAGTTCAACCAACTTATCGCTGAGAGAAGGAGCCAGGACGAAGAGAGATGGGGGGAGTAAGTGTGGGAGAGAGAAGATGGTGAGAGGAAACGTGTGTTAGAAGATGCATGCAGTTAGACTGACCGTAGCCCATGAGTGGTGTGAGGACCCAGAGCTGGCAGCAGGAGCTGAAGACCAGGCGATGAGGTCAGCAGATTGGGATGCGGAACAGCCTGGAGAGAAGAACCTCGTTCTGGGGACACAGCCAGGAAACACTGGGGTCACACAGCCAGGAAACACTAGGGGTAACCCTAGGGTCACACAGCCAGGAAACACTAGGGTCACACAGCCAGGAAACACTAGGGTCACACAGCCAGGAAACACTAGGTCACCACAGCCAGGAAACACTAGGGTCACACAGCCAGGAAACACTGGGGTCACACAGCAGGAAACACTGGGGTCCACACAGCCAGGAAACACTGGGGTCCACACAGCCAGGAAACACTGGGGTCCACACAGCAGGAAAACACCGGGGTCCACCACAGCCAGGAAAACCCGGGGTCCACACAGCCAGGAAACATGGGGTCACACAGCCAGGAAAAACCCTGGGGTCACACAGCCAGGAAACACTGGGGTCACACAGCAGGAAACACTGGGGTCACACAGCAGGAAAGACTGGGGTCACACAGCCAGGAAACACTGGGGTCCACACAGCCAGGAACACTGGGTCCACACAGCCAGGAAACACTGGGGTCCACACAGCCAGGAAACACTGGGGTCACCACAGCCATGAAACACTGGGGTCACAGCCAGAAGCACTGGGGGTCACACAGTCAGCAGGTGGCTTGTACCACTGCCAAGTGCCAACAATGTTATATGAACAATGACCTAATGGTCCCTGACCCTGGATCTAGAGAGCAAGAGCACAGGTTTTTGTTCCAGCCCAACGCTAACTCATCTTATTCAAGTAATCGACTGACTCAACTAAGAATTGATTTGTTGAATCAGGTGTTTGAATCAGTTGTGGCTGGAACAAAATATGTATCTTATGACATGAACTTCAATGAAAAGACAAGGTGGTTCGTATCTGTAGGACCTTTAATACAGTACCGCACCACCATCAACTGTAGCAGCTCATCCTCAGTACACTCATCCAGGTTGGTGTTCTTGACTGCCACCAGCTGGCGGGAGGGGGTGTGGCGCGCCATGCGCACCTGGCTCAGGTTGTTGAAGCCTTTCCCTGTGAACACGGTTTGGTAATAAATATTAAGACATGTAGAAACACGTTCAACTCTGAAAACCCTTCATTCTCAGGTACTGTGTGGTTAGTATGGTCTTCAATAATCCAGGGAGATTTGTGAACTAATATTTTGAATTGGCCAGTTTATTCAACAGATGTGCCAAAAGGTAATAGACTATGTGTAACATAAAATGTCCACAATACAAACGCTTTATACTCGGGCTATGTGTAGTATGGGACTTGGTCAGTGAAATTGTAAACAACGCTTTTGGATTAGCTATTCTATTCAACAGTAACATGCTAAAAGGAAATATGCTTTGTATTTGTCAGAGGAGATATTACTCTGCAGGCAACAACTATGTAGTGAAAGGACTTGTCTTTCTGGGTTGTAGTGATGAGTTGATTTGTGACCAATGGTATGCTCACCCAGCTCTGACAGCAGCTGGTAGTGGGCGGAGTTAGCAGAGAGCGCTGTGATGTCATCGCTGCCTGCACCACCCCAGGTGAAAGTGCATTCTGAGACGTCAGAGCTCTGTGAAGAATCAAACACACACGTACTCACACACAACCCTGACACGTATCAGCAGAATACTTCATTAGATCACAGAACATGTAGTAACAACATGGTAATAGTATGGAAACATGTTGTAGTTTACCTAGATTAGGGATAGTTCACCCAAATGAACTGTTTTTCTTACCCTGTAGGCAGCCTACAAATACAGTCTACAAGTGCTTTAGTATAGCATGGTATTTTTTACTAACATGAAATGGGTCCATTTAGCAGAGAAGAGGAAGCAGAATGAGGGTGAGTGAGTGTTGCCTTTGAGCCTGAAGAGGTCAAAGTACTTAGGTGTTGTGGTGATGACCAACCAGTGGCTGCCACAGGGGGGCACTGTGGGGTTAAGCTACACAGGGTAATGCTGGGGTGGGGGTAGTATCACTGGGGGGAGGGAGAGGCTGTAAACTACTTTGTGTTAAGGGGTCAGGGCCGTGCACAGACCTTTCAGGGGGCCGATGCTTAAACTAATTCATATCTCGAAATTCAGAACATACCACTGCCTTTGTAGCGAACTGTTTTATTTGTTTTAGCACAGACCTATTTATTTCTGCAACAACGCATTCAATCATCACAAATTGAAAGCTAGCGAGTTACAGCGCCTCCTAAAGACGTGGGGAACAGAAGGTGGGCTATCAGCTGATCTTTGATGTTGATGATTGATGTAAATCTGCTAGTTAGTTAGCAAGATTTGTTTTTATTGATTGTGATTTATCTTAAATGCTCTTAAATAATAACTTCATGATATGATACTCATCATCCTCTAACTCAAGATATATGGCTGGCTGGCTATTGGCTTGTGTGGATATTTTAGTATCACCTGGTGGTTAACTAGAGTCTTAATCTCATGACTCTGGATCAGAAGGTTGTGAGGTGGACACTCGTGTTTTATTTTAACCCTATCCAAACCTTAACCCTTAGCTTAACCATTCAGAACGAGTGTCTAACCTTAACCCTTAGCTTAACCATTCAGAATGAGTGTCTAACCTTAACCCTTAGCTTAACCATTCAGAATGAGTGTCTAACCTTAACCATTCAGAACGAGTGTCTAACCTTAACCCTTAGCTTAACCATTCAGAATGAGTGTCTAACCTTAACCATTCAGAACGAGTGTCTAACCTTAACCCTTAGCTTAACCATTCAGAATGAGTGTCTAACCTTAACCATTCAGAACGAGTGTCTAACCTTAACCCTTAGCTTAACCATTCAGAATGAGTGTCTAACCTTAACCATTCAGAACGAGTGTCTAACCTTAACCCTTAGCTTAACCATTCAGAATGAGTGTCTTAACCTTAGCCCTTAGCTTAACCATTCAGAATGAGTGTCAAACCTTAACCCTTAGCTTAACCATTCAGAACGAGTGTCTAACCTTAACCCTTAGCTTAACCATTCAGAACGAGTGTCTAACCTTAACCCTTAGCTTAACCATTCAGAATGAGTGTCTAACCTTAACCCTTAGCTTAACCATTCAGAATGAGTGTCTGACCTTAACCCTTAGCTTAACCATTCAGAACGAGTGTCTAACCTTAACCCTTAGCTTAACCATTCAGAACGAGTGTCTAACCTTAATCCTTAGCTTAACCATTCAGAACGAGTGTCTAACCTTAGCCCTTAGCTTAACCATTCAGAACGAGTGTCTAACCTTAGCCCTTAGCTTAACCATTCAGAATGAGTGCCTAAGCAATGTTTTAAACCTATGCAAAACCTTAACCCTTAATCTTCTAAATTTGACGTTTGGAGCAATTTCGAAATGTGTGTTTGGAGAAATAGAACAATACCTAGCATGAGGAGTCAACCCAGAGTGTAAAAAGCACTTTGAAATGTGACGTTTGGAGCAACTTCGAAATGTGACGTTTAGATAAACGTAAATAAACATCTGATTCTGCAGTGAGCCTGTGAGAGCTTGTTGCGAGCCTAGACTACCTGTGATGCTGCTGCTGACTGAGGAAGGGATGGAGTCGGGTCGGAGGGAGGGTCGTTGATGCAGCCGCTCCTCTCTCTGTCTGCTCTGTGTATCAGCCAATGTAACAGTGTTCCTTCCGTCCCTCTCCTCACCCCTACCTGGCCTCGAACCAGGGGTAACAGTGTTCCTTCCGTCCCTCTCTTCGTCCCTACCTGGCCTCGAACCAGGGGTAACAGTGTTCCTTCCGTCCCTCTCCTCGCCCCTACCTGGCCTCGAACCAGGGGTAACAGTGTTCCTTCCGTCCCTCTCCTCGACCCTACCTGGCCTCGAACCAGGGGTAACAGTGTTCCTTCCGTCCCTCTCCTCGCCCCTACCTGGCCTCGAACCAGGGGTAGCAGTGTTCCTTCCGTCCCTCTCTTCGCCCCTACCTGGCCTCGAACCAGGAGTAACAGTGTTCCTTCCGTCCCTCTCCTCGCCCCTACCTGGCCTCGAACCAGGGACCCTCTGCACCAATCGACAACAGTCACCCTCGAAGCACCATTACCCATCGCTCCACAAAAGCCGCGGCCCTTGCAGAGCAAGGGAAACAATTACTTCAAGGTCTCAGAGCGAGTGATGTCATCGATTGAAGCGCTATTAGCGCGCACACCGCTAACTAGCTAGCCATTTCTCACCGGTTACACCAACTAGACTGAATATTGATGATGATGTAACTCAAGGGTTAATCAAATGTTATACTGCTGTGGCAACACTGTTGATATTATAAACTAGGTAGCTAGCTACACACACACTAGGCTGGTGGCCGCATCTCATGCATTTTTGGATACCGGGCATTAGCAATCTCAGTACATGGCAGACTGGGGAAAAAGGCGCAACTGGGCAAGCGCGAGATCTGTACAGGGCTGACCAACAGGGCTGACCAACAGGGCTGACCAACAGGGCTGACCAACAGGAGCAACCAACAGGAGCAACCAACAAGAGCAACCAACAGGAGCAACCAACAGGAGCAACCAACAGGAGCAACCAACAGGGCTGATCAACAGGAGCAACCAACAGGGCTGACCAACAGGAGCAACCAACAGGAGCAACCAACAGGAGCAACCAACAGGGCTGACCAACAGGAGCAACCAACAGGAGCAACCAACAGGAGCAACCAACAGGGCTGACCAACAGGAGCAACCAACAGGGCTGACCAACAGGAGCAACCAACAGGGCTGACCAACAGGAGCAACCAACAGGGCTGATCAACAGGAGCAACCAACAGGGCTGACCAACAGGAGCAACCAACAGGGCTGATCAACAGGAGCAACCAACAGGGCTGATCAACAGGAGCAACCAACAGGGCTGACCAACAGGAGCAACCAACAGGGCTGATCAACAGGAGCAACCAACAGGGCTGACCAACAGGAGCAACCAACAGGGCTGATCAACAGGAGCAACCAACAGGGTTGATCAACAGGAGCAACCAACAGGGCTGACCAACAGACGCATCACGACGACTTGCGGGCAATCGGTTCAGAACAACAATGACCAAAACTTTATACAAAAAAAAATATATATATATATATATACACACACCACCACCCAGAAGGGCACTTGGCGAGTGGGAGGGCAAAGTGCTGGGCACAGGTTGACTCCCATCTGTGCACGTGCCTGGGCGGGATGCTGTGGCAGTTAGCTCCAGGGTGAGCTGACACAGCAGCTATGAAAAAGGCTTGCTGCTGTGCTATATGGTTCACTTATAGGCTATGTAATGTTCTAGTGATCTGGTCTGTGGCTGGCAGCCCTATTATGTGGTAGGTTACACGCAGCTCTACCATCACATAGACAGGACCCGGAGCTGTCCTATGTTGTCCTAGTGGTCCCTAAAGACCTCTGACCTCATAGGATAGAACTAGGCTGACCACACCATAAAGACAAGGCCGGGTGGGCTTCAGTGCTCCGATTGGATGCTAACAGAGTGGACACAGCACTGTACTGACCAGGTATTGGTGGCTGATGTCCTCATACTGGTCCTCTATGCTGATTGGCTGGACCTGAGTGGGGGAGATGCAGGAGCAGTCCTGGGGAAGAGGGGAGGAGGGAGGAGGGGTGAGACATGCCCCCCGAGGAGAGGAGAATAGAGGAGAGGAGTGAGACGGTCCAATAGGGAAGGAGGGAGGAGAGGACAGGCATGCCATCATGCCCTTATAAGGAGATGGGACTTAGGAAGACAACACTGAAGAGATACTTTTGGAGCATCAAGGTTGGAGCCAATGTGGAAAACAACAGTGTTTGTGGAGGAAGACATGCAGTGCATGTCCATGAAGTGACTGCTACTTTAGAAAGAGACAGCTGAGATGGATGACAGGGTTAGCAGCAGATTGGTACCCATGATATAACCTACAGGGAAAGGTAATGGCAATATGCATGGATAATGAGATGGGTCTTATGAATGAACCCTGATAAAGAAAGCATGAGTTCTAGGATGGAGCGTGGCCAGATCAATGTGCTATGAGAGAGACACACTGCACACCTGGAGGAGACGCTGGCTCATTAGATCATCATCATCATCATCATCAACCTCTTTAGATAAATCATTGACATGATCGGCTAAACATCAAAGCCATGCTGATTAAAATAAATATCCCTTACCAAAAGACATGGATTTCTCTTCGTGGGGGTTAGCACTTCACGCGATGGCATTTATCTGCTCCACGACCACAGCAAGCGCTGTACAATGAGAGGGGTGGTGAGAGAGAGGGAGAGAGAGAGACAGAGAGAGAGAGAGACAGAGAGAGACAGAGAGAGACGAGAGAGACAGAGAGAGACAGAGAGAGAGCAGAGAGAGAGACAGAGAGAGACAGAGAGAGAGAGAGAGAGAGAGACAGAGAGAGACAGAGAGAGAGAGAGAGAGAGAGAGAGAGAGAGAGAGACAGAGAGAGAGGCAGAGACAGAGACAGAGACAGAGACAGAGACAGAGAGAGAGAGAGAGGAGAGAATGAGCAAGAGGAGAAATACATGGTAACATGAGAGACTTAGTTAGGATTCAACCTGAGAGACAGCCTCCCCATGGGGCGGTCTGTATGTCCATACAGCTTACCTGGCTGTACTCTACCGGGTTCAGATTCCACTGCATTGGCATCTGGCTTCATCACTCCATGCAAAACACTGCTCCACGTTCTTGAAAAACAGAAATAAAATGATTGATGATTAAATAAGCAATAATAGCCCCAGCAGGGATTGTGTGCTGAATGCATGCTGTTGAAAGAAACATACATTTTCACGGAGGTATCAAAATGTCGACAAAATAACTATGCCAGCCGGTGACCACAAAATACTGAGATTAAAACACGCATTACGTGACTGTTTGGTGCGCAATAGCCAGATTCACATCGGTATTCGTTACATTTTCGTGATACAGAATCGTTGTAGCCACATCTGAATGCAAGCATCTGAAATGCATGTGGTCCATCGCTTTGGCTGTAGCTAAGTGCCTCGATGGATATTTTCTCCCCATCTCTCTCCTGCCACAGCATGAATGGGAAGGGGACTTTGAGGACAGTGCGTCGTCGTGTCCCATTGTATGAGCGCGCGACCTAATGATGAGTCCTTGGTCCCTGACCGTTATTGTTCTTGATGGGTCGTCGCTGCCATATACCCACCATTGTGAAAGCTTTACGTCTTTAACAACCCTATATAGTGACAGTTCTTGCCTGTTGTTGTTGGGGAATTATTTTGCTTTTAACCGATATTCTATTGTATTGTATTCCAGTCTATTCTGTTCTATTCTAGCTATTTTATTATAATCTACTGAGACACCCTACTGGGGGAAAAATTGTTGAATCAACGTTGTTTCCACGTCAATAAAATAATAATATGTAATGGCGTTGAATCAGCGTGGGAAAATGATTGGATGTGCCAAAAGTCATCAACATAAGGCCATTTGGTATTTTTTTCACATAACTTTTAACTTAAATCAGATGATGTGGTGACATTGTTGATTTCACGTTAGTTGACAACTCAATAAAATGTAAATCAAAACGACGTTGAACTGATGTCTGTGCCCAGTGGAACGGGCCCAACACCGTAGCAGAGAAAGCGGTTGTCCTCTCTGATTGTAACCTACACATTTGTTTAGTACATGTTTTCATATAATCATGTAAAAAAAAAAATATTAATATAATCACATAATTTGTGGATGCAGGATTGCATTTAACTGCAATAAGTTTACTTACACTGAAAATCAGTTCATGAAATCTTCATGCCCAATCATAACAAAAGCAGGCTGGTTTTTTTTTTAACCAACTTACTCTTGCTCTGAATGCGAAACAAACTTGAACAAACCAAGCATGACATGAGGAAGCTCACAACTCGCAATTTAAACATTTCTAATTTGGCAAAGTTAAGGCTTATGACAACGCAAAATATGACGTAATGTACAAGTTGTGCGTACAGACACTGTTCTGACTGAAGATAATAAAATATTTTCAAAATGCAATGGAATGAAATAGAAACAAATTGCGATGCGTTATACACACTGCTAAAACAAATGTATATTGTTGAGAGTATGAAGTTTGAAACTTATAGTTAATGGCAACAACATACTTCACCTATGTTTTTGCTCTCCTCTCAGATGATTTTACGTAATGACGTAGACACTAAACTTGTGGGAACCTGATAAAAGTTGGGATATTATTGTTATACATTTCATTTTCATCTGTGAACCGCACTGATTTATATAAGTATTTTTTTGCTATTTTTTTCCCTAATTCGGAGTACATTTTAGTTTTAATTCCATGTATCTTAACTCCATTTAAAAATTATATTAATTAACAAAATATATGTTAATAACAAATTTCAATTATTTAGTGTACTTTTATTTAGAAACACCCCTCAAGAAATATTGTCGCGTAATTCACACGTCACTCATTTCAACCGCGCGCTATTTCATGACGTGAAGAAACCTTCAGCACCAACAGTCTGCCCCGATCATTTTCTCCCTAATAGCTACTGTTTCCATTGTTTGATATTTTAGGATTGATGGGACCACATGTGCTCTGGGATTTGTCTAAGGTGTTTAAAATACATCTAAAGGTAGGTTGAGGTTAATTTATATTATATGAAAATCCGGATCATAAGTGACCACATCGATGGGAGAAATCCTTGCCAAAGGCCGGATGGAAATCACGGATGTGCCACAGTACTACATAGCTCTGCAATGTTCGCTTGTCAACTTAATCAGCTGGAGTGAGTTATACTATTCATCATTACTATCCCCCAAAAAACTAATCTCACTCAGAACGAAATCGTGAGATTATAATTTTAACGTGCGAAAACATACTTTTTGCGATTGTCGGTTTGGTTTATTATTATGAAACAAGTCATTGCACTGTCCTCTTGTCGAATTGTTCCATTGGTACCGAGATCAATGATTATTTTTGCACTTGTCACTTATGCTCATCGCAGTTTATATTTAAAGCCATATACTACGCCATTGCTTTATTATTACACACAATCAGCGAGATGTTTTGTTGTTGTTGATGACGAACGCTCCACGGTGGTTACGCTGTAGCCCGCGAACACGTGATAGTATTCTTACTGTTGATAAAGCAACAAAGTAGCTATCAATGCTTGACATTTCCCTATGCTGACTGCTGCAGATCCCCAAAGTCCAGAAGACTGTATTCGAATTCCCCGTTTAGGATCATTTAAGTGTTTTGACTTGGGAATGAAACATTTAGCTAATATCTCAACTTCACATCCAATCTTGTACTTGTTGGAATCAAGTAGATAATATTTCCACCAATCATTGGTTACATTTTATTTATGAACATGTTAATGCACAAATTCTAGACCGAATGACAAGTAGCTAATTCTTTCTTCCCTCCTAGATGTGAATGTTTCTAACTTTTGTTGATATTTCAAGTACAAATATGACATTTTCCCCTCAGGATGAGTGTGGTTATGGACAGTTGTTCCACTAACTACTCAGTAGACGGTCCCAGAGCCGTTGTGATGGAATTCCAGCTCAGACCGTCTGGCATCACATAGTCCTCTTTCCCCCCCTGACACTCAAACAGTCATGTGCAGAAGAGAGTCCGTTAGATGTGGGCCAGCTAATTGGAGATTGTTTCTAGGGAATCACACAGTCAGAGGAAGAGAGTTGTAGGAACTCCTTTCACTCTACTGAGCCGAGCTGTACTGTGCTGGCCAGGTTATGCAACCCTCATAGTTGCTAGAAAGGACACGGTTCGGCTCACCACGATAGTATGAAAACAGTAAAAGTGGGAGAGAGAAAGAGAGGGTTGTGGCAGAGCAGGTGGTCATATCACTGCAGATGAGACCTTAGTCCAGCACCAGTACACAAGATTAGGTAACCTCTCTTTCTCCTCTCTATTCCTTCATAACTACAGGAAGGGGAAAGGATGGCAACAGTCTCCACCATGCTGCTTTGACCTGTCAAGCCCTTGTAGAAAGTCTCCACCATGCTGCTTTGACCTGTCAAGCCCTTGTAGAAAGTCTCCACCATGCTGCTTTGACCTGTCAAGCCCTTGTAGAAAGTCTCCACCATGCTGCTTTGACCTGTCAAGCCCTTGTAGACAGTCTCCACCATGCTGCTTTGACCTGTCAAGCCCTTGTAGAAAGTCTCCACCATGCTGCTTTGACCTGTCAAGCCCTTGTAGACAGTCTCCACCATGTTGCTTTGACCTGTCAAGCCCTTGTAGACAGTCTCCACCATGCTGCTTTGACCTGTCAAGCCCTTGTAGACAGTCTCCACCATGTTGCTTTGACCTGTCAAGCCCTTGTAGACAGTCTCCACCATGCTGCTTTGACCTGTCAAGCCCTTGTAGACAGTCTCCACCATGCTGCTTTGACCTGTCAAGCCCTTGTAGACAGTCTCCACCATGCTGCTTTGACCTGTCAAGCCCTTGTAGACAGTCTCCACCATGCTGCTTTGACCTGTCAAGCCCTTGTAGACAGTCTCCACCATGCTGCTTTGACCTGTCAAGCCCTTGTAGACAGTCTCCACCATGCTGCTTTGACCTGTCAAGCCCTTGTAGACAGTCTCCACCATGCTGCTTTGACCTGTCAAGCCCTTGTAGACAGTCTCCACCATGTTGCTTTGACCTGTCAAGCCCTTGTAGACAGTCTCCACCATGCTGCTTTGACCTGTCAAGCCCTTGTAGATAAGTGGTAGGGAATGACAGGAGATGAGGAAGGAAAGCCATCTCTTGGGAAATGCCTCTCATTTGACCTTTCACCTTATCAGAGAAAGGGGGAGGGTGGTGGGGCTACGCTCTGATTCTCTTCGCCTCTCCCCGACGTGTTTACTTGTTCACTGTCCCTCAGTTGTTAAAGGTATTGATTGCTTGGTGGTAGCATGGGGTAGAGGAGCTAGAATGAGATCACAGCTTGACAAGAAGGATATAGGCTAGACAAGGCTAGAGAATCTTCCTGCAGTCAGGGAGAGGGAACGAAAAAAAAATATATATATTTTCTTCATGTTTTGTACACTCAGTGTATGTTAGCATGTCCAATAAGTGTGTGTGTATATATATATATAAGCCATGTCTCAGTTAGCTACCTTGTCTCTTGTGTGTAGAGTAGACCAGTGACAGCATGTGGTGCAGTGTACTGTCAACTCCAATTTGGTTTTCCTTGCCCAAGGATGGATATGTCACTTAAACAAGGCCTGCTGCACTACTGTGGGTAAGGATGGATGTATCTGATGCTAAGTCCAATTCAAAAGGTTGCATTAAACATACTTGTTGGGGCTGCTTCATCTCAAAGCAGGACCTCTGGGTCTTATTTACTGGGAAACGGAAGCAAAGGGGCCAAAACGGGGAGGGACTTACAGTACCTGTACCTGACTTTGTCCAGTAAGAAATGCTTGATTTAGTTTTCCATTGCAAAATGTTTTGATACGGTGTGCACAAATGAATACGACCCAGGTTGGTGTATGGAACGTCTAGGCTATTTTGCTTCTAGTCATATGTAGTTGAGTCGTAAGCACATTCCCTGTGACCATCACCCCTGATATTGGAAATAGAGTGAAAAGGAGAAGCAATAGAACAGATGAAGGTCACTGTGATGATTCCCTGGAGGATGAGTGTACACTGCAGCAGAGACACTGCTGATATTTGAGGGTTCGTGAGGCTGACCGTTATCTTATGTAAGGAGTCTGAGCTGCTATTTAGCTGAGGGATACAAGCTCGCTCTCTCTCTCTCTCTCTCTCTCTCTCTCTCTCTCTCTCTCGTGTTTCACATGCAGAGGGATACTCAGTCTCTCTCTTGGACATGCAGAGATTTTATATAATCTTAGAAGGCACTGCACTAGCCCTGACCCAGGATGAAAGTCAGGGACACGCTCGCACACGATACAACACACTCAGACAGAGACTCCTACTCTATTTTCACCTTGAAATGTTGTAGGCAGCACTAGCTCTACACTAGCCTTGACCCAGGACCAACACACCACACATGTACGACACACACTGGTCACACTGTGCCTTAGCTCTGCCTCCAACTCCATAACACAGTCAGGAGCCTTTGCCTTTAAGACTGTGCTTGGCTTCTCGTGGGAAGCCGCCCCTTTAAGAACTCGCATCCTGTCTTGTGTCATCCCTTTAACACTGGAAGGCGTCTCAGTGTCAAACAACAGGAAGGGCTTCCCCCCACCCCCTCTCTAATGCTATGTGGCACATTTCTGTCTGCAGCTTGCCTGTCCTACAATAGGCAGTTTAGCTGCTGGAAGAGGCTAGGAGTGGTCTCTATAGACTAGTGTTTTCACTAGGGCCTGGAGGAGACTAGGAGTGGTCTCTATAGACTAGTGTTTTCACTAGGGCCTGGAGGAGACTAGGAGTGGTCTCTATAGACTAGTGTTTTCACTAGGGCCTGGAGGAGGCTAGGAGTGGTCTCTAGACTAGTGTTTTCACTAGGGCCTGGAGGAGGCAGGAGTGGTCTCTATAGACTAGTGTTTTCACTAGGGCCTGGAGGAGACTAGGAGTGGTCTCTATAGACTAGTGTTTTCACTAGGGCCTGGAGGAGACTAGGAGTGGTCTCTATAGACTAGTGTTTTCACTAGGGCCTGGAGGAGACTAGGAGTGGTCTCTATAGACTAGTGTTTTCACTAGGGCCTGGAGGAGACTAGGAGTGGTCTCTATAGACTAGTGTTTTCACTAGGGCCTGGAGGAGACTAGGAGTGGTCTCTATAGACTTGTGTTTTCACTAGGTCCTGGAGGAGACTAGGAGTGGTCTCTATAGACTAGTGTTTTCACTAGGGCCTGGAGGAGGCTAGGAGTGGTCTCTATAGACTCGTGTTTTCACTAGGGCCTGGAGGAGACTAGGAGTGGTCTCTATACTCTAGTGTTTTCACTAGGGCCTGGAGGAGACTAGGAGTGGTCTCTATAGACTAGTGTTTTCACTAGGGCCTGGAGGAGACTAGGAGTGGTCTCTATAGACTCGTGTTTTCACTAGGGCCTGGAGGAGGCTAGGAGTGGTCTCTATAGACTAGTGTTTTCACTAGGGCCTGGAGGAGGCTAGGAGTGGTCTCTATAGACTAGTGTTTTCACTAGGGCCTGGAGGAGGCTAGGAGTGGTCTCTATAGACTAGTGTTTTCACTAGGGCCTGGAGGAGACTAGGAGTGGTCTCTATACTCTAGTGTTTTCACTAGGGCCTGGAGGAGACTAGGAGTGGTCTCTATAGACTAGTGTTTTCACTAGGGCCTGGAGGAGACTAGGAGTGGTCTCTATAGACTAGTGTTTTCACTAGGGCCTGGAGGAGACTAGGAGTGGTCTCTATACTCTAGTGTTTTCACTAGGGCTCTAGCTGCTAGTTAGTATGACTCACTCAGACACTCAATGGTTAAGACCTCCAACAGCAGAATCAGCTGGAGGAATGTTTCTGTCCTAAGTGTTCACATGTCAGAGGGAGTGAGATGGAGAAATGACAAGGCAGGATAGAAGGGGGGATAGAGGAAGAGAAGCTACAGCTCAATTTGTCTGTGGGTAACAGACGTCTATGTTGTTATTGGACATGCTAACATGCACTGAGTGTACAAAACATGAAGGACACCTCTTTCATTAACAGACTGACCAGGTAAATCCAGGTGAAAGCTATATGATCCCTTATTGATGTCACCTGTTAAATCTACTTAAATCAGTGTAAAATATTTAAGTGCTTTTTAACAGGGTATGGTAGTAGGTGCTAGGTGCACCGATTTGTGTCAAGAACTGCAATGCTGGCTGGGTTTTTCACGCTCAACAGTTTTTTAAAATTGTATTTATTTTTTTATTTTTTATTTCGCCAATGTCCCCTTTGGCCGCCTTTCCTTCCTTCCAGCTGCCAATGACTGGAACGAACTGCAAAAATCACTGAAGCTGGAGACTCATATCTCCCTCACTAACTTTAAGCACCAGCTGTCAGAGCAGCTCACAGATCACTGCACCTGTACATAGCCCATCTGTAACAGCCCATCCAACTACCTCATCCCCAACTACTGTTATTATTTTTTTTTTTGCTCCTTTGCACCCCAGTATCTCTACTTGCACATTCATCTTCTGCACATCTATCACTCCAGTGTTTAATTGCTAAATTGTAATATTTCCTCACTATGGCCTATTTATTCCCTTACCTCCCTTATCTTACCTCGTTTGCACACACTGTATATAGACCTTTCTATTGTGTTATTGACTGTTTGTTTATTCCATGTGTAACTCTGTTGTTTGTGTCATGCTGCTTTGCTTTATCTTGGCCAGGTCACAGTTGTAAATGAGAACTTGTTCTGAGGGCAGAAGGAGGTGCAACTCAATATTAGGAAGGTGTTCCTAATGTTTGGTATACACAGTGTAGCCTATTAAAATATATGTGGGGGGGGGTGTTTTGTACTCAGTGTATAGCTTACCTACTAGTAGTACCTCCTGTTTCACTCTGTTCCAAAATGTTTCTCCCTACTGAACACTTCTCTGGTCTGTTTCACTCTGTTCCAAAACGTTTCTCCCTACTGAACACTTCTCTGGTCTGTTTCACTCTGTTCCAAAACGTTTCTCCCTACTGAACACTTCTCTGGTCTGTTTCACTCTGTTCCAAAACGTTTCTCCCTACTGAACACTTCTCTGGTCTGTTTCACTCTGTTCCAAAACGTTTCTCCCTACTGAACACTTCTCTGGTCTGTTTCACTCTGTTCCAAAACGTTTCTCCCTACTGAACACTTCTCTGGTCTGTTTCACTCTGTTCCAAAACGTTTCTCCCTACTGAACACTTCTCTGGTCTGTTTCACTCTGTTCCAAAACGTTTCTGCCTACTGAACACTTCTCTGGTCTGTTTCACTCTGTTCCAAAACGTTTCTCCCTACTGAACACTTTGCTGGTCTGCTTCTTTTGTTTCTGCTAAGGGTTAGGGTTCAGAGGCCAGTAGTGGAGACTGTGTGTGTCTGACACCACTGTCTTCCAGGCTCCTGGACGCCTGCCTGCCTCAGGAGGAGGCAGGATGTGATGTCACAGCGGCGCTCCCTTCTTCTTCCTGTCCGGCGGTGTGTGTGAGAGCGGTGGAGGCTCCGCCCACACGGCGAGCAGACGAACAGGAGAGATGTTTGAGGTGAAACCCCGTGGCGTGGAGAAGAAGGGCGGAAGCACAGAGACTGGTGAGTGAAGAGGAAGGGGGAGAGGAGGAGAGGAGGAGAGGAGGGGGCAGTACACACTGAGGAGAGAGAGACGAGATTGCAGGGCAGGAGGGAGATGGCTGGAGGACAGGAGACTGCAGGATAGGGGGGAGATGGACAGGAGACTGCAGGACAGGAGGGAGATGGCTGGAGGACAGGAGACTGCAGGATAGGGGGGAGATGGACAGGAGGGAGATGACTGCAGGACAGGAGATGGAGAGAGGACAGGAGACTACAGGACAGGATGGAGAGAGGACAGGAGACTTCAGGACAGGGGAAGGGAGCCTTGCATGCCTGACTTGGCTCTCCTGAGAAAAACTGCAACCACACACCCTTCAAGGCCTGTTTGAGGATGGTGTGTGTGCTACGTGTGTGTGTGTTTTCCTGTCTGTCTACACAGTTGTGAGGACTCGAGTCTCCTGCTATAGTTAGCCCAGCCCACTAAACCACATAACCACTGAACCGGAAGACATTGTGTTATGCACGGCCAGAGCCACGGGAACACACACACACACACACACACACACCACACAACACACACACACACACACACACACACACACACACACTCCCTGCCATACATACACATTCATGACACACACACACACTCATCCCCACTCTCAACCCAGCACTCAGTCTTCGCTCAGACGGATGGTGTCTAAGGCAGCGTTACAAAAATCAGCTTCAGCACTGAGTTGGTTTAATCTATAGGGGGCGATGTGTAGATTCACTGTAATAGTTACTGTATTAGTGCCCCCCTCTGATCATCACTAGTACTGCACCCACTATTTTGATCATACTATTTTGTTGCATGGATGATGGCAATATTTGGTTCTGTCTCTGAATGCTCTTCCCCAGATGACACCAGTAGCAGCAGTAAGCAGTGTGGTGGTGGGGGGTCGATGGGCTCCCAGGGGTCAGAGTCTCTGTACCTGTATGACAGCCAGGACTGGGTGATCTCTCCCATCT